>NC_140054.1:1222500-1410337 GCF_963513975.1 Fringilla coelebs | reverse complement strand
TTCAGGTTTTTTACTCAGCAAAAAACAAACCTGAGCTCCCCTGGCTGGGGCAGGGGACACAAAATCCTGAATTTGCTGCACGTGGTGCCAGGAGAGCACCTCGGGGGGGGCTGGGGGGACCAGCCTTGGGTTTGGGGCAGGGACAGGGGGACAGGGGGACAGGGGGACAAGGATAAGGAAAGGGGCAGGGATGGGGACACGGATGGAACAGGGACACGGGCAGGGTTGGTGCTGAAATGATGCCACAAAATCCAGATGAGCTCCCCCACAGCAGCCCCCAGCTGAAACCCAGCCTGAGAGCTCCACATCAGGCTGAGCCTTTCCTCTTATTAAGAGATTTCAGGTAATTAATTCTCCATAAAACACAGCCTGAAGTGGGTTAGGGATAGGGTTAAAAAGGGGTTAGGGTTGGAAGAGCCCCAAGGCAGAACCTCTGGGTGCTCTCTGAGAGCCCCATCCTGGGTTTGGGGCAGGGACAGGGGCAGGGTTGGTGCTGAAATGATGCCACAGAATCCAGATGAGCTCCCCCACAGCAGCCCCCAGCTGAAACCCAGCCTGAGAGCTCCACATCAGGGGCAGGAGGCTGAGCCTTTCCTCTTATTAAGAGATTTCAGGTAATTAATTCTCCATAAAACACAGCCTGAAGTGGGTTAGGGTTAGAAAAGGGTTAGGCTTGGAAAAGTCCCAAGGCAAAACCTCTGAGTGCTTTCTCAGGACCCCATCCCTGGGTTTGGGGCAGGGTTGGTGCTGAAATGATGCCACAAAATCCAGATGAGTCCCCCACAGCAGCCCCCAGCTGAAACCCAGCCTGAGCTCCACATCAGGGGTAGGAGGCTGAAAGCAGCACATCAGGCTGAGCCTTTCCTCTTATTAAGAGATTTCATGTAATTAATTCTCCCTAAAACACAGCCTGAAGTGGCTTTGGGACAAGGGGAGCTTTGCGCTGAGCCCTGGGCTGCTCTCCCCGGCTGATTTTCCACTGGAAAAGGCAAGATTTTTTTTTTTTTTTTCTTTCTTACAAAGCCCAGCCAAAAAGAAAAAAGAAAAAAAATAATAAAAGGAGAAAAGTGCTAAGAAGTTAAATAGGGACAGCAGCAGCCCACCAGTGGCTGCACTATTTCTTGCAACGTGTTATTTTCTTGTCTGATTTGTCAGAGTTTCCTGTTCAAAGCAGAAACATCAAATTTCTGTCTGGCTTCTGCCTCCCTTCCCAGGGAGAAGGGAGAGACAATGGGGAAATATCCAGCAGTGCTTCCATGGCCATCACCCCAATTCCCTCCACAGAAAAAATTCCTTAAACATCAGGAAGAATCAGCCCCATCCTTACAGAGCTGATGGAAATAAAATAAAAGACATAAAAACGTCCAGGTTTCCCCAAAGGTTGGCAAGAGGCAGAGCAGGAATCAGGGATTCCCCCAAGGCAGAACAATTGTCTTGTTCTCACTTATGGAAGTTCAAAAGGACACCAAAAATTCAATCCCTTTTCAGTCTGTGCTGACAGGAAACCATCGGAGCAGGGATGACCCACGCTGGGAAAGTTCATCCCAGGAAATGAAGTCAGGACTCTCAGGGTTTCACTTTTCCCATCGAAACGACCACAGCAAATATTTAACCGAGTTTCTTTGGGGAGTTTTCCTCTCAGAGCAGAGCAGCAGCCCAGGAACCAGGGCCAGGGAGGGCTGGGATCGAGCAGGACAGTCAGAAATGCAGTTCCTGAGGAGGAAGGTTTTAAAATCCCAAATCCTTTGGGACAGAGATTATCCCATAAAACTCAAACGCCCGAGCAGCACACAAAGGAATCTGCGAACAGAGTGGATTGGTACCGTTCCCATGGCCACGAGAGACTCAGACCCCGAATTCTGCCCGAGGTTCAAGCGAGATTTTTCTGTAATTTTTCTATAAATATGCATTTTTCCCACTCTAACACCGCCCTCTGCTGCAAGCCGGGCTCGATGCTCAGGAACAGATTCCGAGCGTTGCCCGTGGCAACGCAGTTGTTGAAGGCGATAAAAATTCTGATGTCTCGGTGGTTTTGAAAATGCCAGAGCATCAAAATGCAAATGATGCAGCCTCCTGCAAAGGGCATCTGAGGTAAGGGATATGTTTAGCTGCGGGAGGAGCAGAATGGTGAGAGCTGAGCCCAGCTCCCTGTGACACCTCGGGCATCTGCTGTGGTGTCACCTCCTGCCCACCCCTGCGACACTTGGGAGCTCTTCTCTTCCAGAACCAGGGCAAACTCGTCCCAAACCATTTTTAATTCCTCTTTTTCCTGGAGCTGAGCGCTGCTCCAGCTCAGGAAAAGGCTGTTTATAATCAGATATAATTGCCCCAACCTGGCAAGGGAGAAGGGAAGCTGAGCCAGCTGCTGGAATTTGCATTTACCCCTCGCCACTCTCTCCTCCAGGCCAGAGCTGCTCAGGCTTGGCCCGAGAATTTCACAACCAGCTGCAAAAAAATTCCTCCTGCCCGCAGCAAAAATCCTGATTTCACCCTGCCAGCCTGGGGCTCCCAGCGAGTTCTGCCCACGCTTGAGCCACAGGGAAGCATTTTTATTGGGAGCAGCCATTGCCAAGCCCTGATTAATGCAGGAGCAGCCAGAATTTAACTTGCCCTTCCCTGGGTAGGCCTGGTGTCCCTGGGGTGGCCTCTTCATCTCAGCACAAGGCACTGAAAATTCATGGAGTTGGTCCTTCCAAATTCTGTGAGGGAGATCATTGATTTCTGCTCGTCTGGTTTGCCCCTAAATGGATTTAGAGGAAAACACCTGAGCTGGGCTAGCATTCGGAATTTTGTGTTTTATTGGGGATGAGATAAACGCAGGGTGAGCTCCACAAAGAGTGGGAGCAGGCCCTGGGATTTCCATTTTCCACTTGATCTCCCAAAAATGAGTTCTAGCGAGCTCTGGAGCTGCTGCTGTGCTTTCCCCCAGGAATTCCAGGGGGTGCTGGACAAATCCAGATGCTTCTCTGGGATGGGGAATTTTGGGGAACCTCAGCAGCAGCACCTTCCCTGCCAAGCTGTGGCTGCAGAAGGTGAAGCAGAGCCCTCCCAGCCAAATTCCCAGCAAATCCAAAATTCCCTGCTAGGAGAGGAGCTGAGGAACATTGCAGCTCCAGGGTATCCCGACACAACAGATCCAAAGATTAAAAGTCATCACAGCAGGCAGGGGTTGAAATCTCACCAGGGTAAAGTGGCCTGGTCAGGAAAATATTCCACTATTTTTTTGTGGAATATTCCACATGTTTCTGTTGTTCCCATTTCCTGGTAAGGACTGGAATTCTTCAGAGACTGGAATTCAGCTCGGAGTTCCTGCTGCCCCAGGGCAGTGCAGCACTTCAGTATCCAGGACTGTCCATCCCACAGGAATATTGGAAAATAAGGAATCAGCCAGTTCAAAAGTTCCCTCTGAAATGACCCATTTGAGAAAAGAACCAAGTGGTCTTTAAAATGAACAGATTGTTTCATGAAAGTCCTGATTTTGGTTTATATCCCAACAGGAAAAACTGAAGCCCAGCACTTGGGCAACAAATTCCTTGGAATTTATCCCTCAGCAGGGGCTGGGGGCCTGGGGGCAAATACCTTTGTGTGTTAAAGGAGGAGAACAATTCTGCAAAGACAAAATTCAGTCATTTATCATTGAAGCTTCCCAGCACCCCAGGACAAAGCAGGCTCCAGCCAGGATCTGCAATCCCACAGATGAGGATGGGATGGAGGGAAAAACCAGGAGGAACCCGCAGATCTCACCTGGTTTGACTTTACTGGAGATGAGCTGGGACTGTGTTTAATCAGACTCGAGTACAAAGCAAGGATCAGGAGCAATGGGATCAGAAAGTGGCTCTGATCTGATTACAGAGCATGGAAAAGAGGGAATTTTGGGACAAAGCTCAATGGGGAGAAGGAAATTTCTTTTTAACAGCTACTTTTGGTTATGTGAGAGGCCAGGAACGGCTGTTATCATTTCTTCTCTTGACAGGGATTTGGGATGGGGCGGCATCAAAAGGAGGAAATGAGGATGGGGAAGGGTCTGGAGGAGAAGGTGAGTGAGGAGAGGCTGAGGGTGCTTGGAATGTTCAGCTGGAGCAGAGGAGGCTGAGGGGAGACTCATCAGAGTCACAACTTTTTGTGAGGGGAAGAGCAGGGGCGAGGACTGAGCAGGGACAGCAGCCAGGGCACGGCTGGAGCTGGGCCAGGGCAGCTCAGGCTGGAGATCAGGGCAAGGTTCTTCCCCCAGAGGCTGCTGGCACTGCCCAGGCTGCCCAGGGAATGGGCACGGCCCCGAGGCTGCCAGAGCTCCAGGGATGCCCAGGCTGGGCTTGGGGGGGCTCTGGGCAGGCTTTGGATTTGGGATTGATCATCCCTGTGGGTCCCTTCCAGCTCAGCTTTCTCTGTCATTCTGTGACCTTGCCAATGCCAGTTACGGAATCCCAGAATGGTTTGGGTGGAAAGGGACCTCAGAGCCCACCCAGTGCCACCCTGCCACGGGCAGGGACACCTTCCTCTCTCCCAAGGTGCTCCAAGCCCCGTCCAGCCTGGATTTGAACACTTCCAGGGATTTTCCCTCACCAAAGAGAGAAAAAATGGCCAAAGCTGCACAGCAGAGGAAAGGCCCAGCCCTGGCTGAGCCCAGCCCAACCCAGGATTAGTCCAAGCAGCTCAGGCCCTACCCCTGGGGACAGACATGGCCCAGCAGCTCTGATGTCCCCACGGCCAGGGGGGACCCCACACTCGCAGGGACCCCCCCAGCAGGGTGGAGATGCCAATGTCACACCCGTCCCTCTCACACCACTGACATCAACTGCATTTAGAATCCTGGAAGTATGGAACCATGGAATCCTGGAATCGTGGAACCATGGAAGCCTGAAACCATGGAATCATGGAATCATGGAACCATGGCACCATGGAAGCCTGGAACCATGGAATCCTGGAACCATGGAAGCCTGAAATCCTGGAACCATGGAATCCTAGAACCACGGAATCATGGAACCATGGAACCATGGAATCCTGGAACTATGGAACCGTGGAATCCTGGAACCATGGAATCCTGGAATCCTGGAACCATGGAATCCTGGAACCATGGAATCACGGAATCATGGAATCACAGAACCATGGAACCATGGAATCATGAAACCATGGAATCCTGGAATCATGGAACCACTCAAGTTGAAAAAGACCTCTGAGGTCACCAGTTCCAGCTGTCCCTCTGTCACAAAGCCACCGGCCATGTCCCTAAATTCATCCTGCTGTGCCCATGGACAGGGTGGAGCCTCTTTCCTCCAGGACCTTCCTCAGGCCTGAGACCCTTCAGCAGCTCCTTGAGGTTCACATTTAACTTTGGACAAGGCTATTCAAAGTTTGCTCCTCTGCTTTTGGCAAAAAAAAGGTCTTGGACCTTTTTTGGGGTCAAACGAGCCAAAAAGGATGGCAAGGAAGGAGAGCAAACCCCACAGCAGAGTCCAGCACCCCAGGAAGGGCCCAGCTGATTTCCTACATGTGAGAATCCCAGCCCTAAACAGGCAGAGGAATTCCATCCTCACAGCCAGGCAGAATCCTCTCTGATATGGGATTAGCGGGATGAAGCAGCAGAGGGAGTTCCCAGGATCCAGGTTTCAATAATTCCATGACAGCTCCATTTTCACAGCAGTTTTAACGAGCAGGAGGCAGTAAATGCAATTAGAACGTGTTAATGAATAATTAAAGTCACATCTTAGGACAGTCATGAGTCAAAAAGGGTAAAAGTCCAAGTCTTGATTAACTTTAAGTGTTTCATACAGAAATAACTTCCCTCTTTTTTTTTTTTTGTGATGTTTGCATTTGAGGGAATAGCCAGAGTTAATTACCTGGGCAGAGTTCTGTGAGATTTAAAGATTAAAAAATAAAATTAAAAGAGAACCATTAATAGATCAAGACAGATTATTAGAAGTATTTAACACTCCATCAGCTGTCAAGGAGTCTTTAACACAACAGGAAGCAGAATGGTTTCAGTTTTGTTTATACTGTTCAAAAACCTCCCTCTTATTTTCTATTCACAAGACTTAAAATCTGAATCAGAGTCAAGTTTATGTTTTCCTCCCCTTGCACCCTCATGAAAAGCATCTGCACCACAATCTAAATATATTATTTCCTTTTTCCCCTTCTTTTGAGGAAGAGAAAGGGTTTGTTTGGCAAAACAAACATCATTTAAAGCTCTGCTGCACCTCCTCCTGCCTTGTTTATCAGAGCATTTCTCAGGGAGAAATTCTGTTTATTGAAGGGATTTGGCTGGCAGAAAACACTTCCCTGAGCTCCCAAAATTGCACAGCAGAAATTATCCCAAAGTACCTTCACCAACAGCCCCACAGCAGGAAATCCAGAGAAAACAACTTTCTACCCAGTTTTTCCAGCACTGACCCCGCGAGCCCAAAGCTCTGCTCCACCTCTGCTCCACGGGACGTGCCCTGGCACAGAGCCCTTGGAAGTGCTTCCCAACTCTCTTGGTTTGAAAAGAAAGGTGTTTCTTAAAGAAGGCAGGGGACTTCCTTGAAATAGAGAATGCAAATCCCCTCCCTCTGAATTATCATTTTGAAATTAAGGGGCAAAGATATGGGAGCAGGAATAACAGTTCTTTACTAGGGAAATTAAAAATACCAATGCAATGGTGCAAGCAAAGGCCAGGCAGAGTGAGAGCAGCCCTGGCACGCTGTGGGTCAGGCTGGGGGCACAGCCCCATCCCAGGGGGGCTCAGCCCTCCTGCAGTGCCAGCTGTGGCTCTGCTGCAGCAGGATCCTGCACAAGGGGGGAGTTTTCCTCTGCAGCTGCAGGGCTGCTGGAGATGGGCCTGCTCTCCCTCTGGGAATGCAGGGCAGGAGAAAGCTGCTCCTCTGGGAATGCAGGGGGCAAAGGCTGCTGTGCTGCTCCAGGCTCAGATTGTATCCAGGTAGGAATGCTTGGCTCCTGCCCTGGGCGCAGCATCTCCCCATGGGATGATGGAATTGGATCAGCCCTGCAGGGACACTCAGTGGCCATGGACAGCAGAGATCTGCTGGAGGGAGGATGGGCTGTGGCAGAGAGAAAGAAAACTGCCCATGGACAGCAGAGAACTGCCCAGCTCTGACAGGTGGGGACAGAACACACTCACATCTTGCAACCCAGGACACCAACTTATCCCAGCCCAGGGAAAGATTTGTTTTCTTGGGAAAGGGGCTGTGGAATGCCTGTGCACATTTCCCTCCTGAACCCTCAGCTCACACCTGGAAAGAGGCAAGATGGGCACAGAGCTCCCCCATGGAGGAGGAAGCACCAAAATTTTTGCCCTGGGACCATCAGCCCTTCCCAGCCACACCGAATCCCAAAAATCCAAAGGCTCCCAAGACATCCAGGTGTGAACCAGGGCTGGCAGAAAACACTTCCCTGAGCTCCCAAAACTCCACAACAACAGGAACTACCCTGATGTGCCTTCACCAGCAACCCTGAGTCTCCCAGGACATCCAGCAGCTCCACTGAGGACCAGGATGGCTTCAAATAGGGCAGGAACCGCACCTGGGCACCTTCCCAGCTCCAGGGCTGGGTCACATTCCTGTTGCCATCAATTTCTTGGCATCAGTGAATCTTCAAAGCTCAGAAGGGGCTGGGGCAGGAGACGAGTTTGTCCTCTTCTCTACCTAACACTTTTCTCCAAGTTCTTCCAGCTTCCAGTGTTTCCTCAATTCCTTTTATCGGAATTAAATCAGGGGGGAGGAAAAGACCTCACAAGCCTCAATCCATGGCTGTAACACATTTGTCCCAAAGTGATCAAATTCCTGCTAAAAATTGGATAAAAATATCCCTGGCAAACCCTCCAAAGCGAAGATATTCCCCCCAAAGGAACGATTCCAACACGCTCTTCCCTCAGTGTGGTGAAATCCTGGTTGTGCTTCACCCTCTGGGAGATTCCCTTCTCCCTTCACATTAATCTTTTACAGGAATTTTTGTAGGAATAATCTCTGTTAACTCCAGTGTTTAGTCTGGGACAGGGAGAGAATATTTCCCTCCCCAGCCCCTCTCCTTTAACACAGAGCGTTTTTCCTTGGAAATACCAACCTATTTTGGGGAAGGGAGAGACAGAGCATATTTGAGCTGGAATTTTATCTTCAACTCCCTATTTAAATTGGCAAAAAAATGCCTCGAAGTCCGAACAAGTTTTTTAAAAAATGGAAAAAAAAAATAGCCCTGATAGCTGCCTGAGCCTCCAGCACAGTGAGATTTCAAATTCTTGTGGTCTGAAAGCCGTTCAAAGATGAAGATTCCGGACGGGTTTTACGATGTGAGGCTGCCCCATAAATTTGTGGTGGCTCTGCAAGTGCTCCAGGAACTTCTGGAGACTGAATGGGAACAGAAGAGTGAGAAATTCCCTGTTTATTGTCAGGAAGTCGATGCACGGATAGCTCAGCATCAGTGAAACAGCTTTTGGGGGATGGAATAAGCAGAGGGTCCTTTCCCAGTAAAACAGACTTGTGGAATGGTTTGGGCTGGGAGGGATCCTAAATCCCATCCTGTGCCACACCCAGGGACACTCCCCCTGTGCCAGGTGCTCCAGCCCCAATGTCCAGCCTGGCCTTGGGCACTGCCAGGGATCCAGGGGCAGCCACAGCTGCTCTGGCAATTCCAGCCCAGCCCCTGCCCACCCTGCCAGGGAACAATTCCCAATTGCCAAGATCCCATCCAGCCCTGCCCTCTGGCACTGGCAGCCATTCCCTGGCTCCTGTCCCTCCATCCTTGTCCCCAGTCCCTCTGCAGCTCTCCTGGAGCCCCTTCAGGCCCTGCCAGGGCTCTGAGCTCTCCCTGGAGCCTTCTCCTCTCCAGGGGAGCCCCCCCAGCTCTCCCAGCCTGGCTCCAGAGGGGCTCCAGCCCTGCAGCAGCTCCGTGGATCCTCTGGACTCTCTCCAGCAGCTCCACATCCTTTGGATGTGGGACCCCAGTTCTGCAGGTGGGGAATCACCTGAGCAGAGCAAATATCCTCGGATGAAGGAATCAGGCATCACTTTTGGGGCATCACTTGTAACAGTGGTCCCAAGAAATTGCTGCAAAAATCTTTATTAATAGTAATGAAAATCAAAGGAAAGCTGCTGCGTTCTACAGTGACATTGGAATTTTATGGACAGGGAAGGGAAAACACTGCTGGAAGCAGCTGGGACCGGAGTCACCAGGGCAGGATTGCCTCATTCTTGTGCTCAGACTGCAGCTGAAATAGGATTTTGCTCTGGGCTGCAGCCGGATTTCATCAGTTTCTGTTTGGGGTTTTGCACAACTCGAGCTCGCTGCGCTCCGAGGGCTGTGCCAAGATTCCCAGGAGCAGCCTTTGCCAGGTTTATGAGATCCACAGAACCTCACAGAGCTTTATGGAGCTGCTGGCAGGGATGAGATCTGCTCAGCAGCACACAGGGCAAAACCCCAAACCCATAAACTGGGCAGAAATCTGTGACAGCACTGAAACACAACGACCCCAGGAGGGAGAGGCTCCCCCTGTCCTGGTGGGTGTGGGGCAAATCCCTGTGTGAGGGACAACCCCCTATGGCAGGGATGTGCCCAGTGCTGTCCTGGCACCCCTGTCCCCATGCAGAGCCGTGTCCTGGGCTCTCCTGGCACCCCTGGGTGTCCTGGCACCCCTGTCCCCATGCAGAGCCCTGTCCTGGGCTGTCCTGGCACCCCTGGGTGTCCTGGCTCTCCTGTCCCCATGCAGAGCCCTGTCCTGGGCTGTCCTGGCCCCCCTGGGTGTCCTGGCACCCCTGGGTGTCCTGGCACCCCTGTCCTGGTGCAGGGCTCTGTCCTGGGGTGTCCTGGCACCCCTGGCTGTCCTGGCACCCCTGTCCCCATGCAGAGCCCTGTCCTGGGCTGTCCTGGCACACCTGGGCTGTCCTGGCACCCCTGTCCTCATGCAGAGCTCTGTCCTGGGCTGTCCTGGCACTCCTGGGCTGTCCTGGCACCCCTGGGTGTCCTGGCACTCCTGTCCCCATGCAGAGCCCTGTCCTGGGCTGTCCTGGCACACCTGGGCTGTCCTGGCACCCCTGTCCTCATGCAGAGCTCTGTCCTGGGCTGTCCTGGCACACCTGGGCTGTCCTGGCACCCCTGTCCCCATGCAGAGCCCTGTCCTGGGCTGTCCTGGCACCCCTGGGTGTCCTGGCACTCCTGTCCTGGTGCAGGGCTCTGTCCTGGGCTGTCCTGGCACTCCTGGGCTGTCCTGGCACCCCTCCCCTGGTGCAGGGCTCTGTCCTGGGCTGTCCTGGCACCCCTGGGCTGTCCTGGCACCCCTGGGTGTCCTGGCACTCCTGTCCCCACGCAGAGCTCTTCTCTGGGCTGTGCAGGGAATCTGGGACTGGCTGGGTTGAGGATAAACTCACCCATGGGAATATTTGAGGATAACCCCATTCCTCTCTCCCATGGGAATGTTGGGAGGTCTGTGCTGTCCTGTTCCCCAGAGGGAGCTGAATGCACCAAAATCCTTGAGGGAAAGAGCTCTGGGGCCTGGATGCAGGGAAAACAGAGAAATTCCAAGCTGCTGGGAGTTTTTTCTCCCCCATCTGTGGGTTCAGCAGCCCCGGGCCAGGTTGGATCAGCCCCTTGGCTGCAGCAGTGAGGAAATCACTCAGACAATCACAGAATATCCCCCAGGATCACCAATTCCAGTTCCTGATCCTGCCCAGACGCCCCAGCAATCCCACCCTGACCCTGGGAGCGTTGTCTGGGCAGCCACGGGGCCGTGTCCATTCCCCGTGAGCTGTTCCAGTGCCCAGCACCCAAATCCAGCTCATTTTCACCTCCTGCACTTTCCCTGGCCCTGCCTGACTCCAGCCCTGGGATTCTCCACTTTTTTCATCACATTCCAAGTGTGGAAATTTCCTGTGGCTTCTTCCATGAAAGCTCTCAGCCGTCTCCAGTTTCAGCTGGTGTAAAAATCCCAGAGCAGCTCTTCTGTGCTCACATGTCCATACATCTGGATGAGGCGGGAAAACACATGGATTTTAGGAAACTTGATAAATTATACCACTTAATATTCAGTTTTATAATGCCATTAATTGATTTTATCTCATCATAATTTCTGAATATTAGTCCAGTTTCCAAGTGGTTGAGGTTCCTCATTTCCACCCAGACAAGGCCCCAGTTATTCTGGAACTCTACAAAGGAACAAAATCCCGGCTGAGCGCTCCAGCTTCATCTTCACTTTCCTTCCTTTCACTTCTGCAGCCAAAATCTTCTGCAGGTTCATTTCTGCAGCCAAATCCATCCTCACCATTGTCCCAAAATCCCAGGGAAGAGCCAGCACACAGCAAACCCCATTCTCTGTGGGGGAAATCAGGGATGGCCCAGGATGTGGGACTGGGGATGGAACCTCCCCACGGAGCAGGATCGCTGCCAAAGCTGTCCCAGAGCCCAGGGCAGCTCTGCCCACACAAATCCTCAGGAATTGCACGGATCCTACTGTGCTCGTGGGAGCCTTGGGCTGTGCTTCCTCCTCCTGGAGACGGGAACACCTAATCCATGCATTGGGAAAGGCTGGTGCTGGTACATTCAGATCCCACAAATCCTGGCTGTTGGACAGTGCCAGGGTGGGGATGGGTGGGACCAACATTTCACCTGGAATTGTCTCTCCCACCATGCCAGAGTGCCCGTGCAGAGCCCCTGGAATGCAGCCATGGGACTGCCCCATTCCCACTGGCACTGCTGCATGGAAATCTCTTCCAGCTCTTCAGGATGAATGGGTATTTCTATTTTCCAAGGCCATATTTATTTCCAATAACAGATATTTATATTATTCCTTGGATCAGGGGAGGCGGAGCAAGGCACACACCCCAGAGCTGCAGCACTTTGAATCTCATCCTGCAGGGAGTTCACCTTCCATCCATGGATCCATCCATCCATTCATGGATCCATTCATCCATCAATCCCCCATCCATCCCCCATCCATCCATCATCCATCCATCCATCCATCCATCCATCCCTCCATCCATCATCCATCCGTCCATCCATCCATCCATCCTTTCATGGATCCATCCATCCATCCATCCTCCATCCATCCATCCATCCATCCATCCATCCATCCATCCATCCATCCATCCATCCTTTCATGGATCCATCCATCCATCCATCCATCCATCCATCCATCCATCCATCCATCCCCCATCCATCCATCCATCCATCCATCCATCCATCCATCCATCCATCCATCCATCATCCATCCATCATCCATCCATCCATCCATCCATCCATCCATCCATCATCCATCCATCATCCATCCATCCATCCATCCATCCATCCATCCATCCATCCATCCTTTCATGGATCCATCCATCCATCCATCCATCCATCCATCCATCATCCATCCATCCATCCATCCATCCATCATCCATCCATCCATCCATCCATCCATCCATCCATCCATCCATCATCCATCCATCCATCCATCCATCCATCCATCCATCCATCCATCCATCCATCATCCATCCATCCATCCATCCATCCATCCATCCATCCATCCCCCATCCATCCATCCATCCATCCATCCATCCATCCATCCATCCACCCATCCATCCTCCCATCCATCCCTCCATCATTTTGGGGATGGATTCTCCTCTAATTCTTGACCCAGAGGATGCCAAGGCCTTGGCACAGGTGTCCCAAAGAAGCTTTGGATGCTCCTGAATCCCTGGAATGTCCAAGGCCAGGTTGGTGCACGCTGGGATAGTGGGAAGTGTCCCTGGGGATTGGAATCAGAGCTTTAAGGTCCCTTCCAATCCAAACCATCCCAGAATTCCATGATTTTAATTCAGGCTCCATTAATTTCCCCACCCAAATTCACATTTATTAAAAATCTATATTTTGTTATGCATTTCCCTTTTTTTGAAGAAGAAATATTGTCCTAAAAATGTTTGGGGGTTAATTTTATTATGCAAAATTTTGATTTTTATTTCACTTTCACATCTATGAATGACACAGGGACCAAAATGTCTTTGCTCCTAAAGCATTCCTGTCAAAGCCAGGGTGCTGGAATTATTATTCAGTGACTATTTTAATTTACAGCAGATCAGATTTGGTGAGAAATGATGTCATCTGTGTCATTTATGTGTTTGCTGCGATCCCGGGAGAGCGACGAGAAGTCAGACAGAAAAGAAAGTAAATACAATCAAAATAAATTTTTTAAAACATGCAAAAATAAAAAATAAAAATAAAATTAAAAATAATTTTTAAAAAACTTTAAATAACTTTAAAAAAACTTTAAAACTTAAAATTATTTTAAAAAAAAATTAAAAATTAAAAAAAATATGTATTAAAAAAAAAAGAAAGACCTTCACTGCAGAACCACCAGGGGTGCTGATCTGTGCCATTCCCAGCAGCCCATCAAGAAAAAGGCTTCTAAACCAAAATCCCAACAATCCATCCATGACCTTAAAAACCTCCTGGCCCCAAAACATGACCCCAGAGCGAGGGGAGGACACGTCCCAAAATCCCAAATAAGTGGGAAGAAAAAGTGGAGGAAATGGGGCTTTTTATGTGCCTCCCTCCCCAGATCTGCACAAAATTGATTTGTGGGGGCCTCACAAATTTGCAAAGAGTTGCAAACGTTGTCTTGGTGAAAAATGGCCCCGTTCCCTGAGGCCCCACTATTATTTTAAAGCGTAAATAAAAATAGCAGCATTTCCTCACGCTGGAGAGCCCTAAAACTGCATCTGGGGAAGGATGAAATCCTCTTCTGCAGCCCTGAAATGATGATTCACGGGGCTCTTTCCACCCTCCGTGACAGAAAATGGGAATCTGAGCAGTTTTTTTTCATTTAAAAGGTCTCATTAAGCCCAGACCCGAGCGGCTCCGGCCCCATAACGGCCCTAATACGTCAATCCTAATAGACCCTCCCTGCTGTGGGGTGCCTTTGGAGGACATCAAAAGGATCCTGCTGCTTTCCAAGCCCATCATCCTCCTTTTCTCCCAGGAACAGCATTCCAAGGCCAGGGTTTAGCAGGAATTAAGGCTGAGCTCACATCCCCTTATCTGCTGGGGACACTCCAAGATGTGCTAATGTCCCACCGAAGTGACAGCACTGAAACCCAGGAAAATTAAGGATTTCTTGGCTCGTTGCTGCTGCAGGATCAGCTGCAGGATCAGCTCCATCAGTGCCCATCCTCTGTCCTTAATTAAAAGTTTCTTTCCTTTAATAGATGCCGCGTCGGTGGGGCGTGCTGGGCTGGATTTTGATTTCGGGGTCATTTCGTTGGTTAACGGCACTTTGGAGATCTCTGATGCGGCTTTTCCTGTGTCTGCAGCCCATAATAATTCTTCAAAGGTGTGCTGACACCAATTTATCTGGGACAGAGCCGGCGGCGTCCCCCTGGCCAGAATTGTAAAGCTCTGCCTGTTACAACTTCACCAGAACGCTGCTGTTCCGCGTGAAATTCCAAATGGGAATTCTGCTGGGAAGCGGGGTTGGATTTATTTAAGAAAATAGCTGATTACAGGGAATTATCAGCAAATGAGGGGCTGTGAGAGGGGACATTGAGGGGACTTTGTGTGTCCTGTCTGCAGGGAGGGGCAGAGCAGGGCCAGGCTCTGTTCTGGTGTTGGAATGTTGGGGGAACACAAGACAGATGATGGATTTTAGACTCGGTTAACATAAGAGATTTGATAACAAGATGCTTTTTCAAAAAGAACTTTGAAAGTTAGACCTAGATAGAAGATTTAATTAGGCAAGTTTACCGGAAAAAGAAAATCCTATTTAACTCTGTAAGCAAGAGATAATGTTAAATGCATAAGTTTGTGTGTGTAATTTCAACCTAATCATTGTAGCACCCATCACCAGTCTCCCTAAAATAGTACATAAGTGCCTGTATCCCACAATAAAATCGGATTTAATCACTGAGTCAATCTCCCCATCTCTTTCCATCGCCGACATTCCGGAGCCCAGCAATAAATCCCAATATCCCAAGGATATTTCCTGGGAATTGCAGCAAGGAACCTCAGAGAAAGAGAAAACAATTCTTGTCTGTGTTCTGTGCTCCTGTTGTTTTTGCACATGTGGAATGTGTTGGGAAGGTTGTTCACCTGAAGGGAGTTCTTGACTGGATTCTGGTGATGGGTGTTTATATTAATTGGCCTGGTGGGTCAGAGCTGTGTCCTGGCTGTCTGCAGGCAGTCATGGGGTTTTTGTTTAATATTCTTTAGTGTCTCTTTTGGATATTTATAATATAGTATTAATGTAATATAGTAGGGTTTTAATGGAGCAATTGTTCAGCATTCCGAATCAATGGATTCCGATGCCATTCCCTGCATCGGGGGCACCCTGCTCTTCAACAGGCAGGGACTGAGCCCAGGAATTCCGCCTGGAGATGAGGAAAAGCTTCCTCCTTGGGCAGTGCCTGAGCCCTGCACAGAGCCCAGAAAGGGCTTTTAGGGTGTGTAGTTCAGTTTTTGTTGTTGTTTTGGGTTTTCTTGTTTGGTGGCGATTTTTTTTTTTAATGTTGGGGGGTTTTGTTTCTTTCTTTGTTTGTGGTTTCTTTTGGGGGGATTGGGGGGGTTTTGTATTTTGTTGTTGTTGTTTGGTGGGGTTTTGGGGTTTTTTTTCGGGTTTGGTTTGTTTTGGTTTTTGGGTTTTGGATTGGTTTTGTTTTTTTAACAGGGAGTCTCCTCCCTGGGACACTCCAGAGCCACATGGACACTCTGCTGTGCCCAGAGGTCTGGGATGGCCCTGCTGGAGCAGGGAGTGGCCCCAGTGACCCCAGCCTGACCCATTCCGTGGTGAAAAACTGGGAACAGCAAATTCCCAGTGTCATGAGCCTCTGTCAGTGGAAAGACCCATTTAGTGAAAAACCCACTGGGGAAAAGATGGTCTGGAAAGCAAAACTGGGAATTTTTGGCTTTGTTTTGCCCCTGCCTCAACACCAGTGAACTGTTTTAAAGGAGTGAGTGCTGTGTGGTGTTTTTGGTCTGGGCAGCAGCAAATACGACCCCTGTCTTCAGCAGCAAAACCCCTGCATGTTTCTCCAGTTGGAAATATTTAATTTTTCCCTTTCCTGGCCTGTCTTCCCACAGCAGCTCCTGCTCGGAATTCCCATTTGTCAATTGGGCCATTCTTGGCTGCAGAATCTCTGAGGTCTCAAGCTGAGGATGGGAAACTTTGGTGGTTTGGGGTGTTTGGATGTGAAAACCAGGGGATTTTCACTCTGTCCTGCAGCATTCCAGCTCTCCTGAGCAGGATTTATGTTGGAATCAAGCCACCAAATACCAAGATAACTCCTTTTTTTTTTGCTTTTATTTTTATTTTTCTGGCTGTTCCTGCTGCCCAGCAGATCCTGCAGGATAAGAGCTGAAGACAGCAATGCCTGAGAGCAAATCCAGGGTAATTACACAGCAACTCAGCCCTCACACCACTTGTAAACTTCATGATCTGGTACTTTTATAATGTATTTATAACCCAGGGAAAATGCCTGACTAGAGAGTAAAACCCAGCAATTCCACACCGGGCAATTATGGGCATGAGGGAAATGAGAGATTTCCAAGAAACGCTTCCTGTTTTCCTCCTGCAGAGATTTCACCGGGGGAGCTCCATTTCTTGCCCTCCCTTTCTCAGTTCTATGGAAGGAAAAGGTCATTTTTGGACGAGAGGGTGTAAAATAGGAGCTGATCCAAATATCCCGCTTGGAATTCAGCACCTTTACCATTTTCCTATGGAATTCCTCCTTTCCAAGACACCCAGGTCATCATTACTGTCTTGGTTTAGGGCAAATTTGGGAGAAAACCTCCAAAGGGTTCCTCTAGAAAGCAGATTCAAGCAGTCCCTCCCCCAGCTGGTTTGGGAAAAGATTTCCTTGGAGAAAAGTGGAAAAAACTGTTTATTTAACAGGCAAAGCATTCGCCAGCACAAGGCATGAACGATATTAAACAATAAAACCTCTTGCTGCTCTGAAGAGATGGCAAACTCAGAAAGACCCTCTGTGGGCTGTAGCTCAGCTCACTCAGTCTCTTATCAGTCTCTTATCAGTCTCTTATCAGTCTCTTATCAGTCCCTCTGCTGCTGGAAATGCCACACCCCAGGCCCAGCCTGGTGCGTCACAGGTGGAGCTGCCGCTGCTCTTCTGGGTGTTCAGTCCAGAGCAGGTTTGAACAGCTGCAAAGAAAAAGAAAAACCAGGGAACTTCTCTGCCTCAGCAAGCCAAAGCTAACTAAAAGCAAAGGAGAGCTCTGTCCTGCCATCTGTCTGTGCTGCAGACAACACAGGAGCAGGAACCAGAACGTGGAGGGGTGAGTGCAGTGCCTGAAACAAACTGCACACTTCTTCTTCCCCACTTTGCTCTCAAAACCAGCCTTAAAGGTGCAAAACTTATTTCTGGACTAAACTGGTTATAAGAAGTGTCTGGGGCTGTGTGTTGTGTTTGCAGTCTGTCAGAGCTGGGCAGTTCTCTGCTGTCCATGGGCAGTTTTCTTTCTCTCTCCCACAGCCCATCCTCCCTGCAGCAGATCTCTGCTGTCCATGGCCACTGAGTGTCCCTGCAGGGCTGATCCAATTCCATCATCCCATGGGGAGATGCTGCGCCCAGGGCAGGAGCCAAGCATTCCTACCTGGATACAATCTGAGCCTGGAGCAGCACAGCAGCCTTTGCCCCCTGCATTCCCAGAGGAGCAGCTTTCTCCTGCCCTGCATTCCCAGAGGGAGAGCAGGCCCATCTCCAGCAGCCCTGCAGCTGCAGAGGAAAACTCCCCCCTTGTGCAGGATCCTGCTGCAGCAGAGCCACAGCTGGCACTGCAGGAGGGCTGAGCCCCCCTGGGATGGGGCTGTGCCCCCAGCCTGACCCACAGCGTGCCAGGGCTGCTCTCACTCTGCCTGGCCTTTGCTTGCACTATTGCATTGCTATTTTTAATTTCCCTAGTAAAGAACTGTTATTCCTGCTCCCATATCTCTGCCTGAGAGCCCCTTAATTTCAAATTTATAGCAATTCAGAGGGAGGGGGCTTGCATTTTGCATTTCAGGGGAGGCTCCTGCCTTCCTCAGCACTCTCCTGGCTGTTCAAACCAGGACACAGACAAATGGGGATCCAAGCATCCTAAAGTCACCCCAGCACAGTCACCCTGTTCCTCTCAAAGCCTGGCATTTGAAATCCGTGAGAATGATTCAGGCAGGGTATGGGTTTCATTATCTTCCAGAAGCTGCTCAGGCTGTTTCCCATCCCAAAGAAGCCCTAATGAGGGGCTTGGTGACCGCGCTAATTATTCCTAATTTCCCACCTCCCAGATGGGATCTTGGAAGTGAGGAAGGAAAGAAGGGACTGATCGAAAGGAGCAGATCCTGGGACAGTTTTCTCAGAGGAGAAATCCCACGTACAAACAAAAGCAGGGCTGATATTTTAAGGACTCCTGTGGTGTGAACACAGATTTGTGTCTGAGCAAATCCACATCCTGTGCTCACATCCCACTGCTGGCACTGCCTGGAGTCACTTCCAAGGTGGGATTTTCCTGTAGCCCGGCTTGCTGGGAGCTCAGGTGTTGGCAGTGGAGGCTCTGGCTGTCATATCTGCTCTTGGTGAGGGGTTTGGGAAAGACTGAGAGAATTTGGGTTGTTCAGCCAGGAGAAGAGAAGCTTTGGGACAAAATAATTGTGGCCTTGCAATGCCTAAAGGGTGACAGAAGAACTGGAGAGGGACTGGGGACAAGGATGGAGGGACAGGAGCCAGGGAATGGCTGCCAGTGCCAGAGGGCAGGGCTGGATGGGATCTTGGGAATTGGGAATTGTTCCCTGGCAGGGTGGGCAGGGGCTGGGCTGGAATTGCCAGAGCAGCTGTGGCTGCCCCTGGATCCCTGGCAGTGCCCAAGGCCAGGCTGGACATTGGGGCTGGAGCACCTGGCACAGGGGGAGGTGTCCCTGGGCTGGAAGGAGCTGGCATTGAAGATCCCTTCCCACCCAAACCACTCTGGCATTCAGATTCCTGAATCCAGGATGAGAACCAGGAGCAAAGCCCATTGCAGCAAATGGATCCAGGAAAGGAAATAATGATTTGCTGGAAGGTTCCAGGTGCCCCAGGGCTATTTCCCACAGGGGTTTGTAGCCTGGCAAGGCCTGGTTGGAGAGGTTTGGGCTTTCCCAGGGTGCCCAGAGCAGCTGGGGCTGCCCCTGGAGCCCTGGCAGTGCCCAGGGCCAGGCTGGAGCACCTGGGACAGGGGGAGGTGTCCCTGCCATGGCAGGGGTGGCACTGGGGGATCTCTAATGTCCCTTCTAACCCAAACCATTTCATGACTCCATAAAAACCCCCAGCAATGAAATGAGGTGAGGTTTGAGCTCTTCTGGGTCTGGGGTTGATTTCTCTGGCACATTTGGGCTCCAGCCACGTTTGCATCAAGGCTGCAGCCCCCAGCTCAGAGTCTGACCTGACACTGGAGGGGAGGGCTCCAGTCCCAGGTTTAAAACCCCCATGGGTGCCAGGCTGCTCTGACTCTCTCAGGAAGCTTTGGGCACCTCTCAGGGTTTGTGTTCCGGGCCAGAGCTCTGGGCTGGAGCCCGCAGAGCTGCTGCTGTCAGGGTTTTGGACCATCTGCCTCTTCCCAACTGGAGACACTTCCTGCTGCAGGAACCCGAGCCCAGCTTGGGCCGGTTTCAAGGTTTCCAGACACTTCATTGCATTTCCATGGCAATAAAAGCCTTCCCTGTGCTCCTGAGCTCTGTCAGGTGCATCCTGTGTTGGTTCAGTCTTGACCCAGCACGTGGATGACACCAAAATCCTTGGAATCAACCTCCAAGAGGAGCATTCTGGAGCTCAAAGGGTGGAGCCTGGCTGAGCCCGGATGGAAAATGGGCAGGAGGATACCTGGCAACATTCCTGTCCAATTAAAGCTAATTTATTGTCCATTTTTCTCCTCGTTGCTGCTCTGTTATTAATTGTTAATGTAGCGGTGCAGTCGCTGCCGTGAGAGGAAAGGCTGCTGGGAATGGCTGAGGGAAGGAAAATGGGGAGGAGGAATGAATGGGGAGAAGCTGGATCTGGAAAGGCGGAATCTGTGCAAAACCAGGGAGTGCTCGTGGCTGGCTCGGCTCTGCAGGCGCTGGCAGGAAATTCCTGCTCTTGGAACAAGAGGGCAAAAGGATGGCAAAGAAAATGAAATGTGTGGGGTCACCAAGTTCCTGAATTAGAGGGTTGTGTCCGTGTGAAATGCTGGCAGGGGAGGAGAAATCCTAGGAATGTGAATTTGCAAAATCCTGTTTAGGACCCACACACAGTTTTCCCTAAAAATAGAAACAATTCCCTGCTTCACATTGAATCCCAAAAATGCTTTGCCTTTGGGCAATCACTGAGTGCTTTTCCATCCTCAGTCTGGTCATATCAACCCCCCCAGGAATTTTTAATAAAACCCAGCACTGAGTACATGGAATTAGAGAGTTGGAACTTTCAGGAGATGGATAGAACTGAACAAAGAGAGATAAAGGAAAAATAAAAGATGGTGAATATTTGAACTGGAACTTTGAGGTGCTTTTCCTCCAGTGGGTCAGCCTCCTGTCTGTTTTCCAGAGGGATAAACTGTTAAAATCCCAGTGGATTGGGAAGAGGAGCCCAGGCTCTCCCAGCCCAGCCAGCGCTGCCTGCGTGCTCACACTCAGGAGAGGGCTCCGGGCTGGGATTTCAGGGAAGAGAGAGGAGCTGAACTCTTCATCTCCCTGCAGCTCCCAAAAACCTCCCGGGCCATGGAGCCCAGACCTTTGCAGGCTGGGGCTTGGCTGGGAAGGGAATGTCAATATCCAGAGCTGAAGCCTGACCGCAATCCCGCGGTTTTGTAACTCAGGCTCAGCTTACAGAGCTCTCAGAGCTCCCTCGGGCCCTGAGCTCAGTCCTGCAGCTCTCTTGGGCTCCTGGGACCAGCCCTGAGCTCAGTCCTGCAGTCCCAGATCCAGCCTTGAGCTCAGTTCTGCAGTCCCAGCCCCAGCCCAAGCTCAGTCCTGCAGTCCCAGCCCTAGCCCTGAGCTCAGTCCTGCAGTCCCAGCCCTAGCCCTGAGCTCAGTCCTGCAGCTCCCTTGGGCTCCTGGGACCAGCCCTGAGCTCAGTCCTGCAGTCCCAGATCCAGCCTTGAGCTCAGTTCTGCAGTCCCAGCTCCAGCCCCAAGCTCAGTCCTGCAGTCCCAGCCCCAGCCCAAGCTCAGTCCTGCAGTCCCAGCCCTAGCCCTGAGCTCAGTCCTGCAGTCCCAGCCCTAGCCCTGAGCTCAGTCCTGCAGCTCCCTTGGGCTCCTGGGACCAGCCCTGAGCTCAGTCCTTTAGTCCCAACTCCAGCCCTGAGCTCAGTCCTGCAGTCCCAGCTCCCTTTGGCTCCTGGGACCATCCCCAAGCTCAGTCCTGCAGCCCCAGCCCCAGCAGAGCTCCTAAAACCAGCCCCAAGCTCAGTCCTGCAGTCCCAGATCCAGCCCCAAGCTCAGTCCTGCAATCCCAGCCCCAGCCCAAGCTCAGTCCTGCAGTCACAGCCCCAGCCCTGAGCTCAGTCCTGCAGTCCCAGCTCCCTTTGGCTCCTGGGACCATCCCCAAGCTCAGTCCTGCAGTCCCAGCCCCAGCCCTGAGCTCAGTCCTGCAGTCCCAGCTCCAGCCCCAAGCTCAGTCCTGCAGCTCCCTCGGGCTCCTGGGACCATCTCCGAGCTCAGTCCTGCAGCCCCAGCCCCAGCCCCAAGCTCAGTCCTGCAGTCCCAGCCTCAGCCCCAAGCCCAGTCCTGCAGTCCCAGATCCAGCCCTGAGCTCAGTCCTGCAGTCCCAGCTCCCTCAGGCTCCCACTGCAGCTCCAGGTAAGGGAAAAGCTCCGGGTGAAGGAGTGAAAGAGGTTCTGAACCCAACAGAGCTGGGCAAAGGCGGCCCTGGCAGGTCCATCACAAACCCTGGGGTTCCAAAGCCTCTCCTGAAATCCAAGATATTGTCTAATTCAGAAAGGAAGCAGGATCCATCCAGCCTTGTGCTGCACACCAGAGCAAAGCCAGAGCTGCCCTGACAACATCTGGCCTCCTGCCACAGCCTCACAAAACCGCTGCTGAGGCTTGGAGAGCTGACTCTGGATGCCTTTTCATTTAGGGGCTGCCCTGGGCCATGCTGTACATTAAGGTTCCATTTACAGACATTTTACAGAGTGCTAATAAATTTACAAAGTGTTAATAAGCAGGGGGGAATTGTTTGTTGGTGTTTCTGATGGAATCCAACCCGGCCAAAGCTCCCCATAAAGGATCTCCGAGGCCGTGCCCAGGTGAGCTCATCAACCACGGCCGATGCAGACACATCTGGGAGGGGGCAGGACATCTTTGAGCCATTAACTCTTGGTAACATTGAAAAATGGGGCTTAAATATAAAACTTCTCTTCAATATCAGCAGCCTGGTGTTTGAAGATGGAGGTTCTCCCACCCAGCACAGCACCTGGGGCTGCAGGAGTCGCTGGGACGCACTGGGATTTTGGTAGAAG
The DNA here is from genome assembly GCF_963513975.1 of Fringilla coelebs. Taxonomy (NCBI): domain Eukaryota; kingdom Metazoa; phylum Chordata; class Aves; order Passeriformes; family Fringillidae; genus Fringilla; species Fringilla coelebs. Next base: position 1,387,931 of record NC_140054.1, on the reverse strand, counting down.
GTGCCCAAGGAAGGGACATGAATAAATAAACTCCAATAAATGACTTTATTTAGAGCATGGCCTCACCCTGGGCAGTTTCCCACCCCATGGCCCCGTGTCACTGCTCAGGGCAGGCAGTTCCAGCATTTCCATGGCACCTCTCCCATTATTCCAATCTAAATGGAAAAAACGGCCAAAGAAATCAGAGGTTTGTGTGTGCCACTCCAAGGGGACAGGAGGTGGCCAAGGGGAGGTGACACTGGGCTGCAGGACGCCTCCTGTCCCCGGGATTTTGGTAGAAAGGGACATGAATAAATAAACTCCAGTAAATGACTTTATTTAGGACATGGCCTCACCCTGGGCAGTTTCCCACCCCATGGCCCCGTGTCACTGCCCAGGGCAGGCAGTTCCAGCGTTTCCTTGGCACATCTTCCATTATTCCAGTCCAAAATGGAAAAAAATGGCCAAAGAAGTTTGAGGGTCATGTGTGGCACTCCAAGGGGACAAGAGGTGGCCAAGGGGAGGTGACACTGGGCTGCAGGACACCTCCTGTCCCCAGGATTTTGGTAGAAAGGGACATGAATAAATAAACTCCAGTAAATGACTTTATTTAGGGCATGGCCTCACCCTGGGCAGTTTCCCACCCCATTGCCCCATGTCATTTTCCTTTTGTCCCAGCATTTCCATGGCACCTCTCCCATTATTCCAATCTAAATGGAAAAAATGGCCAAAGAAACCAGAGGTTCGTGTGTGGCACTCCAAGGGGACAGGAGGTGGCCGTGGGGAGGTGACACTGGACACAGGACACCTCCTGCCACACGTCCCAGCAGTGTCCCCAGCTCAGGGCAGGTGACACCATCACAGCTCTGGGGAAATCAAGGCTCTCTCTCAGGTCAGTAAAAGACAGGAAAACTCTTTCCTGCCTTTCCTTCACTCCCTGCCCCCAGGGAAAGGAATTTGTCCCTCTGCATTCCCACTCTGGGTCCCAGAATCCCGCAGGAATTCCTGCACAGGGAGAGAGATGTGGATGCTGGGAGGCAGAAAAAAAGGGAACCAGCTCCTCCGAGTTATCCATGGCAGGGCTGGGCTGCTCCGCCCTGCCATTCCCACAACTCTGCTTCCCTGAAGATTTTTTCCTCTCAGATAATTCCATTTCCTCCTGACTCCACTCACGTGGAACAGGAGCCCTTCCCTGGGGGAGGCTGCCCTTCCTTCCAGCTCTCCATGAAATGTGGTTTTCTACTCCTGTGCTCCGTGCATGTGGGAAGAATTTGGGTTTTGAGGAATTTTGTCCCATTTCTTTAACTCTGGGAGATGGATGGTCCTGCCTGCCCAACAGAGACTGATCCATGCCAGAGTCAGGGAATGCCTTCCCATAAAAGCAAGGCACCTCATGGATTGGAATGATCCCGTTGGAATGGGGCAGATTTGGGGTTAAATCCACCCTCCCGTGCCAGGCAGGGCTCTGTGGGAAGAGGATTTACAACATTTCCCTGTGCGAAATCCTCATGGATCTGTGCAAAGACACCAGGCAGAGTTTCTCCATGATGGATGGGGCCCTGGGAATTCTTCAGGAATTTCACAGCCAGGAGCTGAGGGTGTCTGAAGGGCTGGATGTTGGATTCCTCTCCCACAGGAGGGACCTGCAGCAAACCCCACTGCTGGGAGAGGATGAAAAATATTTATCAGCTATCCCATAAGTTTTTCCTGAGACCAAGGCAATCTTATTCCCACCTAGGAATTCTCTCTCATTTAAAAAATCCACCCTGCCCAAGGTTCCTGAGGCCCCTGTCTGGCAGCTGAGAGTGTAATTAATGATTTAAACAGAGCACCGTGGTTAACGAGATTGAAGAACCAGAGCTGGCAGGCTCAGGTCTCCAGCCCTGCCTTGAGAGCATCGATTTTACACAGGAGAGCATCTGGGAGAGAGCAGCTCTTCTCCTGCTCCAAGAAAAGGGCTGGACTTCTGCCCCAGGAGCAGGGAAAGGGGTGGATTCTGCCCCTGGGAGCAAGAAAAGGGTGGATCTCTTCCCCAGGAGCAAGAAAAGAGTGAATTTCTGCTTCAGGAGCAAGAAAAGGACTGGAATTCTGCCCCTAGGGGCAAGAAAATGGGTGGATTTCTGCCCCTGGGATCACCTGGGAGACCAGCACGGCCCTGGAAATCCAGACTGCACCTCCCTGGGCCCAGAGAGGGGTGGGAAGAGTTTTCCACCTGGAAAAAGCTTCAAATCTCCCCCTGAGGCTGATGGAAAACCAGCAGGGTTGGGAACATCTGCACCCCCAGCAGGGAAGTAACAGCATCATTCCCTGGGGGGAAATCCATGGAAACCAGGGGAAATTCCCTGGGGTTTATCTGGGGCTTGGCTTGCTGCCCTCAGCCCTGAGTTTTGTTGGATTGCAGAAATTCCATCGTTTTTCCATAGGGAGGGAGGGAAGGGAGGGAGGGAAGGGAGGGGAGGGAGGGGAGGGAGGGAGGGGAGGGAGGGAGGGAGGGAGGGAGGGAGGGAGGGAGGGAGGGAGGGAGGGAGGAAGGAAGGAAGGAAGGAAGGAAGGAAGGAAGGAAGGAAGGAAGGAAGGAAGGAAGGAAGGAAGGAAGGAAGGAAGGAAGGAAGGAAGGAAGGAAGGAAGGAAGGAAGGAAGGAAGGAAGGAAGGAAGGAAGGAAGGAAGGAAGGAAGGAAGGAAGGAAGGAAGGAAGGAAGGAAGGAAGGAAGGAAGGAAGGAAGGAAGGAAGGAAGGAAGGAAGGAAGGAAGGAAGGAAGGAAGGAAGGAAGATCATCTGATTGCTCCTCCTGTGTTTGCTGCTTTGGAATGTAGTCTGGACCTTGTTTACCAACAGGTGCATGTTTGATTGGCTTCATGTGAATTGTTTTTACTTAATGGCCAATCACCATCAGCTGTGTCAGAGTCTGAGGAGTCAGTCACGAGTTTTCATTATTCATTCTTGTTCACCTTCGGTCTGTATCTTTCTCTTTCTTTAGTTTAGTTTTAGTATAGCATTATATCATATCATATCATATCATATCATATCATATATCATATCATATCATATCATAATAAATCAGCCTTCTGAGAACATGGAGTCCTATTCTCATCTCTCACCTTGTCCTGGGAACCCTCAAACACCACAGACCCCCTCACAAGCAGAAATCTCTTCCAGGGCCTGGAGTTTTTTTGGTCATCGTGTCAGGTAACTGCATGGCTGTAACTCATTCCATGGCTGTGATTCCATGGCTGTGATTCCATGGCTGTAACAATTCCATGGCCGTCATTCCATGGCTGTGACAGTTCCATGGCTATGATTCCATGGCTGTAACAATTCCATGGCTGTAACAATTCCATGGCTGTAACAATTCCATGGCTGTGACAATTCCATGGCTGTGACAATTCCATGGCTGTGACAGCTCCATGGCTGTGACAGCTCCATGGCTGTGATTCCATGGCTGTAACAGTTCCATGGCTGTAACTACTGTGTGGCAGTAATTCCACTGTTGTGTCTCATTCCATGGCTGTAACAATTGCACGGCTATGATTCCATGGCTGTAACAGTTCCATGGATGTAACAATTTTACATCTGCAACAATTCCTTGGCTGCAACAATTCCTTGGCTGTAACAGCTCCATGGGTATATCAACTCCATGGCTGTAACTCATTCCATGGCTGTAACTCATTCCATGGCTGTAATAATTCCATGGCTGTAATTCCACAGCTGTAACTCAATGATTGTAACTCATTCCATGGCTGCAATTCCATGCCTGTAACTCCATGGCTGTAACTCCGTGAGTTTAATTCACTCCATGGTTGTAATTCCATGGCTGTAACTCATTCCATGGCTGTAACAACTCCATGGCTGTAACTCATTCCACAGCTGCAATTCCATGGCTGTAACCCCATGGCTGTTACTCAATGAGTTTAATTCACTCCATGGCTGTAATTCCATGGCTGTAACTCATTCCATGGCAGTAACAATTCCATGGTTGTAACTCCATGGCTCTAACTCATTCCATGGCAGTGACTGCATGACTGTAACAATCCCATGGCTGCAACAGCTCCATGGATATAACTCATTCCATGGCTGTAACCACATGGATATAACTCATTCCATGGCTGTAACCACATGGATGTAACTCATTCCATAGCTGTAACCCCATGGCTGTAACCCCATGGCTGTAACTCATTCCATGGCTGTAACTCCATGGCTGTAACCCCATGGCTGTAACTCAATCCATGGCTGTAACCCCATGGCTGTAACTTGTTCCATGGATGTAACTTAATGCCTGTAACTCCATGGCTGTAACAACTGCATGGCTGTAACTCCATGGCTGTTACTCAATGATTTTAATTCACTCCATGGTTGTAATTCCATGGTTGTAACTGATTCCATGCCAGTAACAACTCCATGATTGTAACGCATTCCACGGCTGCAATTCCATGGCTGTAACCCCATGGTTTTAACTCAATGTTTGTAACTCATTCCATGGCTGTAATTCCATGGCTGTAACCCCAAGGATGTAACTCATTCCATGGCTGTAACTCCATGGTTGTTACTCAGAGAGTTTAATTCACTCCACGGCTGTAATCCCATGCCTTTAACTCAATGGTGGTAATTCATTCCATGGCTGTAACAACTCCATGGCTGTAACTCCATGGTTTTAACTCCATGGCTGTAACTCCATGGTTTTAACTCCATGGCTGTAACCCTATGGATGTAACTCATTCCATGGCTGTAACTCCTTGGCTGTAACCCCATGGATGTAACTCATTCCATGGCTGTAACTCCATGGTTGTTACTCAATGAGTTTCATTCAGTCCACAGCTGTAATTCCATGCCTGTAACTCATTCCATGTCTGTAACTCCATGGTTGTTACTCAGAGAGTTTAATTCACTCCATGGCTGTAATCCCATGCCTTTAACTCAATGGTGGTAACTCATTCCATGGCTGTAACAACTCCATGGCTTTAACTCCACAGCTGTAATTCCGTGGCTGTAATTTCACGGCTGTAACTCATTCCATGGCTGTAACCCCATGGTTTTAACTCCACAGCTGCAATTCCATGGCTGTAATTCCATGGCTTTAACTCCACAGCTCTAACTCATTCCATGTCTGTAACCCCATGGCTTTAACTCCACAGCTCTATCTCATTCCATGGCTGTAACCCCATGGCTTTAACTCCACGGCTCTATCTCACTCCATGGCTGTAACTCTGCGGCTGTAACTCAATCATTTTAACTCGTTCCACAGCCATAATTCCACGGCTGTCCTGCCTCCTTCCTGCCCGGCACAGAGTTTCCTCCGAGCTGGTGATGTCATGGCAGCTAATGGGCTTTAATTGTGCCTCTCCACTCGGTAACAATCAGCTGAAAGCTCATTAAGCACCAGCCTGCGGCTGTTGAGAGCAGCGCTGGCTCCTCACAAACCCTCTGGTGGGTGTAATTTTCCTTCAGAGCACGGCACAAGCAGTTTGGGGTCAGATCAAGGGTCCTGCAGCAGGGTGCTGGACCAGATCCAGCATTTCTGGACTGCAGGATGTTTTCCCTGACTGGAATTCAGCCCAGGCAGCTGTGGGTGCTCAGTGGGTGAGCAGGGAGAGGAGGGAGATGCTTCCCCAGATTAATTTCCCCATTGGTTTGTGCCTCTGGGATGTGCTGGGATAGAATCAGAGAATTATTTTGGTAGGAAAAGACCTCCAAAGCTGACCAAACACAATTTACCAACTAAACCAGAGCCCTGAGTGCTACATCCAGGTGTTTCTTGAGGTTTATCAAAGTTAAAGGGGGGATGTTGCAGTCAGCAACCTTAAAAACATTTCCTTTTGAGAATTTCTTCCTGTTGTCTTTTGAATCCATGCAGATTTTCAGCACCCAAGTTGTGCTCTGAGGTTTCCCAGCTGCTCCTGGCTCAGGCTGGGATCTCTTCCCCATTATTTCCCTCTGCTGAAGGAGGGAAATAAAAGGTGATTTCCCATCACCTGAAGGGTCCTCTGAGAGGAAGAGGATCAGAGGAAGGACTGGAAAGACCCAGGAACAAGGCAGGGAGATGTGGAGCATCTGGTGCCAGCTCCAGAGAAGGAGTGGAGGGGCAATTCGGAGCTTGCACAGGATCCCAGGAATATGGGAAGGGCAGGAAAGCCCTGGGACAAGTTAAAACCAGTGAGACTCAAGGAGGGGAAATGTCTTGTGCTGCTTCCTTGTCACCCCACAGTGTCTGAGGTTGTTTCTGGTGAGAGATCCCTGGAAAAGGCCCTGGGAAGCCTCTGAGGGCTGGGATGTGTCCCTGGAGCAGCCCCACGGGCCAGATCCAGCATTTATGGGCTGCAGGATGGTTTCCTTGTCTGGAATTCATCCCAGGGCAGCCCTTTCCTTGCTGAAGTCTGCAGGAGAGTTCTGGGAAGGGCTCAGGACACCCCACCTGAGGCTGGGCCAGCCTTTGAGGCACTTCAGCCTGGGCTTTGGGATGCCCCAAGGGGTTTTGGAGCTCTCTGCTGGCACGAGGGGATGGAGAAACCCCTGAGCTCCTTCTCCAGCCTGGTTCCGAGGAGTTCCAGACTGTTCCCAGCCAGGGCTGTGGGATTTGATCCCCTCTAGGCACCTGGGCACACTGCCCCACCCTGCTGCCTGCAGCTGCCTTTCAAGCAAGACAAAAATCTGGTGTTTGCCTCTCAGCCAGACAACAGAGGAGAAAAATCCTTGGGAATGGAGAAAACGTGGAATTTATGGCAAATTACCTGAGTCTTTAAGGTGCTGCCTTGGCATCAACATCTCCCTGTCTGCCTGCCCCTCCCCAGGGGTGCTCTGGGCATCAGGACCTGGCCATGGAGCCTCCTGCTCAAGCATCCCTCCCATGGGCTGCTCGGTGCCTGCGTGGCTAATTGGATCAGAGAGAAATCATTTAACGATCTGGAAGTGATGAGGGGCCCCAGTGGGGGCCCCGTGCCGAGGGGAGCACATCCAGCCAGCCAGATCCCCCTTGGAGCTTGACAGGGAAGCAGGGATGGGCTTTGGGCAGGGCAGGGAGTTCCAGGGCTGGTTCTGATCTCATTTCATGCTTTCATAGCTCCTGATTCGCACAGATCTCACTGAGACTCTGAGCAGGAATTTAATTGTTCATCCAGCTTTTCCTGGAGCTCTGGAGCCCTTCTGTGCCTGTTCCACCCATAAAGATGGATGAGGAATCCCTGCACTAGGAACATTTGATTTCTTCTCCTCTGAATTTCACCCTGAGGATTTTTGGAACCAAAACTCCTAAATTTGATGGGTTATGCTGAGGTGTGAGGGTTTTTTTGGGAGTGAAAAGGGAGCTTCTAGGCCATATTCCTGGGAAATGGGCTTGGGTACCTGGAATGGCTCTTTTTCACCTTGCAGGGGCCTCCCTGCATCTCTGCAGGGAGCCCAAGGATTTCCTGGCATTCAGAGCTCTCCCAGCCTGCAAAGCCACTCATTTCTTGCTATTCCTGCATTTGGGAATCTTGAATTCCATTGGAATCTCAATTTCTGTTGTGATTTTTGATGGGTTTTCTCACCCAAGCTGGATTGGTGCAGAGCAAGAGGTGCCCTGAGATGAAATATGGGGTTGAACTGCAAGGGAAAAAATCCCTGTAAAGTCCAGAAAAAGGGGATTGACCCCACTGGGGACATCCAGAGAGGGGAGAACCAGGGAAGAACCCAAAATCCTTGGACTGGGCTGTTGCTTGGGTCAGTGACCCCAGCCAGGGCTCCCAGACCCGGTTTCCTTGTTGTCACAAAGGATTTGCTGTTATCCACCAAATAAGGGAAAGCAACAATCAATTCTCTCCAGAGCTATAATTAACTGTGTTCCCTGGGTTGTGCCAAAACCAGGGAGAAACAGAAAACCAAGGAAAAACAAGTCTTGAAATGTCATTTCCTTCATCCACCTGTCAAAGCAGGCTTAGCTGGGAATCCCTCTGTGCTTCAAAATCCTGGGAGATGGGGCTTCCACAGCCCCCCCAGGCAATTCCCCGTGCCCAGAAATCTCCATCCCTGGATTGTTTTCTCAGATCTCCGATCCAGCCTCCTTTCTGCAGCATTGTCCTGTCTTGTCCTGCCTGCCCTGCTCATGAAGCCCCTGCTCCACCCTTCCTCTTCCTGGAAATTCTTGGTGTGCTTCCCTCAACCTTCTCATTTTTGGACATCTCAGCCCGTGCTCTTTCTCACTCTCCTCTGTGCTCTTGCCCATCAGCATTATCATTTTTTGAGATGTTTTTTCAGCTGACCAAGGTCATTTGAAGCTTGTTTTGCTACATCCATGGAGTTATTTCCTGGATGCCTGGCTGTGGTTGTCTCTGGGATTTGGACAGGAACTTGCATCCACAACAAAACTCAGGGCAGAAAGAAAAAGGCCCTGGTGATGGAGAAGGCTGCCCTAGGACAGAGACCAGACAGAGCTAAAGAATAAAGCAGGGATTTATCCAAAGGATCCTCCATGGATCCACCTGGGGCAGCACCAGAGCCCAGCCAGGGCTGCACCCAAGATGAACCAAAATGGCCCCAAAATGCCCGGCCGGGCACGGGGTCTCTCCCTGGGATCAGCTCTGCTCCATTTGCACCTTGCAGTTCATTGTCCCATCCCAGCCCCAGCCCCTGCAGTCCCACCCTGCTTGTTTTTCTCTCTCCAGCCCACGGGGTTTGTGCTCCTGGGCTGAGATTTGGCTCATTTGTCCTTGGTGCCCAGCTGGAGCAGGAATTGTTTTGTCTCCTTACTCTGTGAAGGAAGCTTACCAACACTTAATGTGAATCTCAGACCCACTGACTAAAGCAGCACAGAATCTGAAAAATATAAAAACTAAAAACTGAGGCATCACTGGAAGAGCCCTTGTTTTTCCAGGATTGCAAATTCCAATGAATATCAATTTTAGACAAAATTTGTGTCAATCATAGAAAAGAAAGAAAAATCTGTGATTGAACTCTACCCTCCTTGGGTGGTGCAGTTGCAGGGTTGTCCCAGGAATGTTTTCCTGGAAGCAAACTCTAAGTTGTTCTAAAGAGGTTGCTTGGAGAGCCTGGATCTGGCAGTGTTATGCGGTCCTCAGTCCTGCCCTGGTGTTTTTGGCCACGTGAGGAACTTCAAATTCCTTGGAGCCACCCCAGGGACACTGAGTCCATGTCCTGCCGTGCCTCTTTGCGCAAGGAACCATCTGATTTCCGTGAGACTTTGAATCTGTACCATTTGTGGAACCCTGAGAATGTCATCAGAGAGAGGCAAAGCAAAGCTCAGCCCAAAGTCTGGGCCAGGACTGTGCGGGCTGAACATGGGACAGACCTGGGATAACCCTGGGAGCCACAGGGAAGCCAAGCCCAGTGAAATGCCATGGGGCTTCCAGCTGGATAGCGGGATCCGTGCAGGATCAGGGTGCTCCAGGCGAGCAGTCTCGGGCTGGGCAGCTCAGCCTTCCACAGGCCAGGTGTCTGTGGGAGCTCAGTGCACCTCTCCTGACGCCCAGAGCTACCGAGAGAACCCTTGGGGGGCTCGGGAGCCTTGGAAAGTTGCCAAAAGTACCTGGTGGCTCAACTTTGACCCTACAAGAGATGTGCCACCTGTATGTGGGGATATAAGAATCACTAGTGTTTAAAGGATACAGAAATAGCACAATTACAGGTCAAAGCACAGATTTTACGATTTTGGTACAGGGGGGTTGGAAAAACAAAATGGAGGGAGTTGGGGCCTGCCACATGGTTCTTCCTCCTTCTTCTTGTCTTCCATTTTCTGTGTGACACAGATATTTTTGATAGGTTCTTAGTAAAGGTACACTTAGTAATAAAAATGATAAGTATTGGGGACAAAAGATAAATATGGTTTACGTAGTTTTTGTTATAAAAAGACACAACTGCCCCATGGGCAGTCAGAGTGCCTTTGGCTGCCTTGCTGGTCAGACCCCGGCTGGGCAGAGAGAAAACTTTGTAGATAAGAAATAATAAACAACCTTGAAGAGCGAACCTGAGAGTCCAGCCTCGTCCTTTGAAGCCCGGGGAGCGAGCCCATCTCACCCTTGTCTGGGCAGAGACAAACAACAGCCTGAAGTGCCCTATAGCCTGGCACCTTAGCAAGCTCAGTGATTTTCAGCTCTCAGTGATTATCAGCTCTCAGTGATTTTCAGCTCTTTTATAATTTCAGCTCTTTGCTTGCTAAGGTGCTGGCCTCAGTGGCTTCCACAGAGCAGATGGAGAGAGAGGAGAAGGCAGCCCCGGAGATTCCACCATGGTTTATTTGCAGGGTTTATTTGAAGGGTTCTGACAGCAGCTCTTCGGCCAGAATGGGCCAGGGTGGCTGCTTATATAGGGTTAGGGGGGATTGGGAACTGACCAATTGTAAGGGTTAGGGGAAATAGCCTATAGGGTCACAGAGAGATAAGCTAGGCCAGAGGACCTAAGGGAAGACTCCAGGTTTAGCTATTCTGACTCAGCATTCCCTTTTCTCTAAGCCTCCACACGCCAAGGGGCTCTGCCCATCTCAGTGTCTGCTCCGAAGCACAGCTCATGTTCAGAGCGGCCAATTTCAAAAGTCTGAAACTTCTGAACAATGGCACATCCAGCTGGTAGAAAAGCCAGGAAAAGCGACCCAGAAGGATAAAAATGGAGAGAAAAAAGGACAAGGGAAGAAGAGTGTAAATGTGCCCTTGGGGCCAGGCCCTGGGGAGGGACAAGAGGAGCTTGACAGGGTGAGAGCAGAACACTCCCAGGACTCCGTGTCCTCCTGCTCTCTCTCTCTCGGGAGCTGCTTTATCTTCAGGGAAGTGTTGTCTCTTTTGGGAATGCCGCTTCCGAGAGAGCGAGCAGGAACTTTCTGTGCCTCCAAACAACCCTTTTGGTTATCTCAGGACTCAAATTCTCCCTCTGTTAACCGGACAGGGGTGGGAGAACTCCTCGTTCCGTTTTCCTCCCTGTGATTTCCAGGGAAGAAAGCAGAGTCAGGAGCTCTGTGCTCTTGGATCTCCTCCACGGCCTCGTGCTTCTCGTGGTGCAACTTCCCAGAGCAGGAATTGATGATGAGAAACTCGCTTGGTGGAGTCCCAGGAGGGCCATTCCCGGGCTGGAGAGCTGCTGGCACATTTATCCATGGATGCACACTCAGCCTCCAGCCTGGGAAAACAGAGCAGGCTCTGGCACTGCCTCTGGAAGGCTTTGGGATCAGGGCTCTGTTGCAGGGTTGTGAGGGTCCCCAGGATGAGATGAGAGATGAGAATTGAATCCAAGTTCTCAGAAAGCTGATATATTATTATATTATTATTATATTATTATTATATTATTATATTATTATTATATTACTAGTATATTGTTATATTATATTATATTATATTATATTATATTATATTATATTATATTATATTATATTATATTATATTATATTATATTATATTATATTATATTATATTATATTATATTATATTATATTATATTATATTATATTATATTATATTATATTATATTTATTATATTATATTTATTATATTATATTATATTTATTATATATATTTATATATATAATAAATATAATATAATATTATATTTATATATATATATATAATATAATATATATTATATATATATATATAATATAATATTATATTTATATATATATATTTATTATATTTATTATATTTATTATATTATATTACTTATATCATATTATAAGAAAATGACATACTAAAACTATACTAAAGAAAGAGACAGGAGACATCAGAAGGCTGGAAAAGAATGATAATAAAAAACCCGTGACTGACCAGAATCCCCAGCACAGCTGGACTGGGATTGGTCATTAATTAAAAACAATTCCCATGGAACCAATCAAAGATGCATCTGTTGGTGAGCAACCTCCAGACGGCATTCCAAGCCATCAGGTAATTATTGTTTACATTTCTTTTCTGAGGCTTCTCAGCTTCTCAGGAGAAAAATCCTGACAAAGGGATTTTACAGAAAATATCATGGTGGCAGGGCTTGGGATCAGGGCTTGGCTCAGGCTCATTCCCTGAGCTCCTGGAGCAAACTCCTCCATGGACCTGCCGGAGCACAGCAGGGCTCTGGTTTTTCACTCAGTCCCAAGGAAAGGGGCCAGGATTGTTCCCTGAGACTGGACCCAAACAGAACCTGGCAGAAGGATTTTCCTCACCTGAGTCCAGAATTTCTGCTGATCTAAGGCAGTGAAAGACTGGAATTTATCCTCTTGTAAATGGGGGCTAAAGCAAGGGAAAACACAATTCACCAGCACTTCACCCAACAGCACAAATGATTCATCCTCTGAAACAGAGATTTATGTTATTTTTGTTTACCTTCACCTACCAAAGAGCTGAGCTGGTGATGCTGGAGGTTTGTTCCTGCCCTGGACTTGCTGGGAGCTGTTTTGACTGAATTTTTCAAAGCTTCTCAACCACGCTTTCATGTCAAAAGAACAAATTAAGCAAGTTTTTTAACTGTTCTGCTACATCAGCTCTGATGTTCTGGGACAGACAAAACTTTACAGCTTGGTCTGGTTGGTGGAAGAACAAATCTCCTGTGCCCTTGATGGCCTGGGGACACAGAGCTGGAATTAGAACAGTAGCTGGACTTGGTAAAATTATCGTTTTGTATTTATTGATCTCTTGTGTTGCTTTGACAGCAAACCTTCTGGGGTGGCTGTCCAAGCCACAGAGTGAAGGACAAGAAAGGAAGTGGAAAATAAATAAATAAACAACAAAAAAAATCATCAGAGATTGATTATAACAGGCTTTTGTATTTTTCCAGCTCTGTGCCTTCCATTCCCTACTTCAGGCCATGCCTGGGGCCAGTGAGGCCCAAATTCCCACAAAATACCAAATCTTTGATACCCCTGGTGGGGTGTCCCATCAGCACAGCCAAACACAGATCTCTCTCCTTTCCCTGGGATTTTGGGATATGGGAAACTTTCCTCAGGTCCAGGCCCATTAGCAGAGGTGGGGACAGTGGGAAAACCAGAAAACAGAACCCAGAGCTTGGTGGTGACTTTGGAGCAGCTGCCACTGGAACCTGGGCTGTGACTCCCAGATTCCCCAAATTAATGGGTTCCAACCCCTGCTCTGGGACAGGGACAGCAGCCAGGGCACGGCTGGAGCTGGGCCAGGGCAGCTCAGGCTGGAGATCAGGGCAAGGTTCTTCCCCCAGAGGCTGCTGGCACTGCCCAGGCTGCCCAGGGAATGGGCACGGCCCCGAGGCTGCCAGAGCTCCAGGGATGCCCAGGCTGGGCTTGGGGGGGCTCTGGGCAGGCTTTGGATTTGGGATTGATCATCCCTGTGGGTCCCTTCCAGCTCAGCTCATTCCATGATTCTGGGAGAGTGAGGGATGGGGGAGATGAAGGATGGGGGAGAAATTTGGGCAGCGCTGCAGGGATGGCCAGGGTGGGGTTGGTGGAGGTTTTCTCTTTGAACTGCCCCAAGTAGGGGTTTGGGGAAGGATTCACTCAGGCTCCAGCTAGACTCGAGTCAGCCCTGTCACCTGGGAGAAAACACCTCGTGAAGAACTCAGCTCTCTGCAGTTTTCCTGCAGTTCCTTCCGAGATATTTTTAAACCAGGAGTGAAGAGGTTGAATTGAATTCGGCGATGCTGAGGATGCAGGAACGTTCTGAAATTCAGCTGTTCTGATTCTTGGGATAATGAGAAGCCAGGGAGCTGCTCCCTGGGTTATTCTTTAAAGATAATTTGGGTTGATTTTCCTCCAGGAAGAAGCTGCAGACACACAGATGCTCAGCTGATAACACACAGATGCTCAAGTGACAATCCCAGGGCCAGAACGTCCCTTCCTGAAGGGTCCCCACCCCATGGATGCTGTGAATGTAGGGATGAACTCCTGAGGGGACTGAACTCCAAGATTTTCAGGCAATTTAAAGATGAGGAGGTGTTAAATGCAAATGTGAGATCTGTGTTTTGAAACCATCAGGGTGGGGTGAAGATGGTCCCAGACCTTCCTTCAGCCCCCAGAGTGAAATATTTTATGGAATCCCAGAATAAATTAGGTTGGAAAAGACCTTGGAGCTCATCAGACCAGGCATGAATGAGTGGGAATCCTCTAATCCCATTCCTTGGGACCATCTCAGAGAGGAAGGAGAGCTCAGCAGCACCTCAGCCCCCAAACTGCCCCTTTCCCAACAACTTCCAACTCAGTTGAAATTATCTGGAGATGATTCGTGATCCTGGGAACGTGTGGGAATTTCGGGGATGTCCTCACAGCTGTGAAGGACATAAATACAGTTCTGAGCAGCTCAAATGTCCCCCAGGCAAGAGGTTTCCCCATGAGGAGAAACCAGAGCTGCCAAAACCCCTCTCAGGGTCAGTTTGTCTTTCCCAGCCCTTGGGAACTGGGAATGGTCCTTTGGTTTTCCTAATCCTTGAGAGATGATGCAGGAGGAGCACTCAAAATGAGTAAAAAAAGAGAGCATTTTTCTTATATTAACATTACATCAAGTCAAAATCCAAAAAATAAACAAAAACAAAAAAAAGAAAACCACAAGAAACAACCCAAAATATTTTTCCTGCATCATTTTGATATCGAAACTCTGGGAATGGAAACCAAGGATCACCATCTCCATTCCCAATACCAAACGCTCTCACTACAAGTCCTTTGGGAAAAGGTGAAGAAATACTCAACCTTAAAGGTTTTTATATAAATTTTGTGCAAAATTTTTGCAGAAATTCTTTGTTGGCATTCAAAAAACTCAGCAGAGTTTCCTTTATAAATGTTGCTGACTCAAATGAACATCTTCAGCCTCCTGGTCTTTAATGGCCACCATAATTTTTTTGGGAAATCCTTCACTTCCCTGAACACATGAAATAAATAGAGATTTAAAAATACTCCATTGTGGGCATGGAAGTGTTGCTGCTGCCACGTCCCAGAGAAACCAGAACAGAAAATCCCCTCAGGATCAGATTCCAGCGGTGGATCCAGCCCCTTCCTCCCGCTGGATTTGGGGTCCATGGGATTGCTGTGGCCATGGGGGGCTGTGCTCCCCAGAGTGCCCCAGGAGCACCCCCAGGTTTGGAGCAGGGCAGAACCCACACTCAGCTCCATTTCCTGCCCATCTTCGCATCCCAGGAGCTGCTCAAACTTCCTTCCATAGAGGGTTTTGTGGTCTCAGCTCAGAGGGAAACCGAGTCCACCCAAAAATCCCAATCCATCATTAGGGGGACAAGAGAATCCCAGAAATGCTGAAGTTGGTAAAGACCTCCAGGGGTTCCAGCTGTGCCCAATGCCCACCTTGTCCTCAGCCCAGAGCTCTGAGTGCCACGGCCAGGCTTTGGACACCTCCAGGGATGAGCACCCCAAACCTCCCTGGGCAATTCCAAGACCTGTCCACCTTTTCCATGAAGAAATTCCCGCTGATGTCCAACCTGAGCCTCCCCTGGCCCAGCCTGAGGCCGTTCCCTCTTGTCCTGTCAACAGAACCGCCTTTCCCAAGCCTGCCAGAGGGCTCCTGCCCCTCAGGCATTCCTGTTTAATCCCTTCTCCTCCCTCCTCGACAGATTCAATTCTCCTGTGCATCCTGGCTCTCCATCACATTGAAATGCAGAGCTTCCTCATTAGAATTTAATTTGCAGCGATAGAGAGGAAATTATCCTGTCAGTGCCGAGAAAAGAAACAGAGATTGAGGGCAGGAGCTGGTTCATAAATTGTACCGAGGACTTTCAGAGGCTTAAAAAGCAGATTTGGCTGATGGAGGTTGGAGCAGAGCTTCAAAATGACCCCCCATGGAAGGGACAGATGGCCCCCGTGACAGTGGGAGCCCTCCCTGTTTTTCCTGAGTAGCTGGAGCAGTTGCCATGGCAACCCCCGTGGCAACAACCCCAGAAATGTCTTTGCAATTAATTCCTGAAAAACCTACAGTGGGATGTGTTTCTTGAAGAGACTGAGGCTCCTGCGTTGGCATTTTCCTGGTGGGCGCTGTTCTCCTGCCAGACACGCCGCCAGCAGCGGGTGAGAGCTGTCCCCGAGCTCTGAAATGTCTGGGGAGCTGGAATTTGTCAGCTGGGAATGCTCCTAACCCTTCTCCAGTCCTCCCAGTGGGAGATGCATATTCCACATTCCGCAAAGGGCTTGGGAGAGGAAAACCTCCATCCCATCACCCCCCAAAGAGACAGAGGCACCTCCCTGAGCAGAGCTACCAGGGACACCAAACACCAAACCAAAAAACGCATTTTGGTGCCTCATTCCAGGCTGGAAGCTCTGGAGTGCCACAATCCCATCTCCTGTGGCTGTGAGTGTCCCACAGATTGAGGGGAGGCACTTCCACAGGCTTGGGCTGGAGCTGGGATTCAATCCAGGCTGTGGGAAACCATCCCTCCTTGGGATTTTCCATCTTTCCCACCTGGATTTCTGCAGTGCCATGTCCAGACCTGAACTTTTTTGCTCAGTGCATTTTGGATATTAATTTTTTTTATTTTTTTTTTTTACTTTGAGTCACTTCCTTCTCTTTTTCAAATCCTCTGCTGCCTTTGAACCTCTGATTCCTCCCTGGGGATGTTTCACAATTTTTCCGTGTCTTCCCAAATTTTTCCTCCTGGTGCACTGTTCCTGTTGCCACGTCTTTCTGGAGATGGAATTTTTCTTGCTCTCCCCAAGCCAGAATTTCAGAGCTCCCTCACTTTGATGTCTTGCTGTGCTTTGTTTCCCCATTTCCCCCACTGGAAAGGATTGTCTCATCTGAGGCGTGGGAGATAAGGAATTCTGGAGTTTTTGAGGAAAAAACACCATTAATGGTGAGAGACGTGCCTGGGGTGAATCAGAGCACTTTGATGTTGTGACTGTCCACACTGGGCTGCTCCAAATTCCCAAATTCTGAGTGCAGGTCAGGACTGGACCAAGGCATGTCCCACTGCTTCCACACCCACATCCCCATGGATCACGAGGAGCTGCAGCTCCTCCAGCCAGCCTGGGGCAGCCTGAATTATCCAGGCCTGGGAAGGGACGGTGCAGGTGGCCTGGAGAGGCCCCTCAGCCACCAAGAAATGGGATGAGGGCATCATTCCTGAGATGAAACCCTGGCAGACCTAAAACCTGGAAAAATTTCAATATTCTTTGTGTACAACCACCCCAGCACCACCAGCAACCCCCAAGACTCTGCTGGGGGAGGCTCTGGGTAATTGTGGGAGATTCTGTGGATTTGGAGCCCAACTCCAAATGGGGAATGGATGCTGGGATGCTGATGGAGAAAGGAGAACCTCGTGGAGGGTGAGGGTGGCACAGTTTGGACCAATGTTCTGCAGCTCCAGGGATTCTTCTTCCAGAGGAGATCCAGCCTCACCTGCTGCCACTATTCCAAAGCCCTTCCCTCTATTATTCCCTTTCCTCAATAACAATATAGCAAAAAAAAAAAAAAAAAAAATTCCTTGTCCGTTTCAGACTTATTCATTCCCAAGGGTTTTGTCCCAGGATAAACACAGCCATGGTTTGGGACTTGTTGTGAAAGGAGATTACCTCCAAAATCTGCTTCAAAATCTGCTTCCTGCCTTTGAAGGCTGCAGCCCAGCATGGCTCTTCTTGGGAATTCATCCTGAGGCTGAGTGACACTCGGGAGGAAAAACTGCCGGCCTGAAAGATGGGAATTCAGAAGGAAAATATTTGGTTTTCCTCACTCTCTGAACTAAGCAATCCCAGGCCCGGGGCTGTGCCAGGGTTTTGCTCCCAAGGGATGGGGCTGAGCTCGCTCTTCCAGGGGTTTGGGAATGGGGGAGGCTGGAGCAGCTCCAGTCCCACCGCAGTGACCCCATCCCTGGGCTGGGCAGAGTCCTGGGGTGGGGATCCCAGCAGGAATTCCATGGCAGCAGAGTGGGACATCCCAGCAGGAATTCCATGGGAGCAGAGTGGGGGATCCCAGCAGGAATTCCATGGGAGCAGGATGGGGGATCCCAGCAGGAATTCCATGGGAGCAGAGTGGGGGGATCCCAGCAGGAATTCCTTGGGAGCAGAGTGGGGAATCCCAGCAGGAATTCCATGGAAGCAGAGTGGGGGATCCCAGCAGGAATTCCTTGGGAGCAGTGGGGGGGGATCCCAGCAGGAATTCCATGGCAGCAGAGTGGGTTTATCCCAAGGAAGAATTCCATGGAAGCAGGATGGGGGATCTCAGCAGGAATTCCATGGGAGAAGAGTGGGGGATCCCAGCAGGAATTCCTCAGGAACAGGAAGGGGGATCCCAGCAGGAATTCTATGGGAGCAGAGTGGGGGGGATCCCAGCAGGAATTCCATTGGAGCAGAGTGGGACATCCCAGCAGGAATTCCATGGGAGCAGGATGGGGAATCCCAGCAGGAATTCCTTGGGAGCAGAGTGGGGGGATCCCAGCAGGAATTCCGTGGGAGCAGAATGGGGGGGATCCCAGGAGGAATTCCTTGGGAGCAGAGTGGGACATCCCAGCAGGAATTCCATGGGAGCAGAGTGGGGGATCCCAGCAGGAATTCCATAGGAGCAGAGTGGGGTATCCCAGCAGGAATTCCATGGGAGCAGAGTGGGGGGATCCCAGCAGGAATTCCTCAGGACAGCCAGCACGGTGCCATCGTGTCACTGTGCAATTCCCTCCCTGGAGCCGTCCAAGGGCTGGGATCCAGCTCTGGGGGCCAAGGTCCCTCTGGAGCAGTGCTGGGACAGCCCAGGGGTTCCCATCTCCTGGCTCCCTGCCCTGGCTCCTCCAGGCACATCCACGGTGTCCAGCCCATCCAGTGATGGGATTGCTGCAGTGGGAAGAGCGTGGCTGCTTCCACAGGCTGCTCTGGGAGGAAGTCAGCAAATCCCTGGCTCCAGGGCCAAACTGCTGACTGCACAAATTGTTTAATTGTTTTCAGGAATAAATTTATGCTGAGACCCCCCCTAGTCCAGCTTTTGCTCCTGGAATGGATAAAAGAGTCTGTTCTGGGAGGTGGAGGGGGAAGTTGCAGGGAGAGGATCCGGATGGGGATGGTGGGGGCTGCACCAGAGCCCAGGGCGGGTTTGGCACGAGGATGGACCCGGGGGTGCCAGCAGCGGCAGCCGGGATGCAGGGCCACACCCCAGGCTGTCACTCAATGTCACCTCCCTTTCCATCACCCCGAGGGGCTTTTGGGTCTCAAACTCAGCATTCCAGGGCCCTTCCCTGGGTGATCCCCTGGATGGAGGATTTGGACCATCCCAACCCCCCCGGGCTGTGCTGTCTGTCTGTCTGTCCTCACTCCCTGCACCGCTCCTGGCTCTGCTTCCTGCGGCTCCCAAACTCCAGGTGTGAAAGGAAAAGGAAAGGGGAAAGGGGAAAGGGGAAAGGGGAAAGGGGAAAGGGGAAAGGGGAAAGGGGAAAGGGGAAAGGGGAAAGGGGAAAGGGGAAAGGGGAAAGGGGAAAGGGGAAAGGGGAAAGGGGAAAGGGGAAAGGGGAAAGGGGAAGGGAAAGGGGAAAGGGGAAAGGGGAAAGGGGAAGGGAAGGGAAGGGAAGGGAAGGGAAGGGAAGGGAAGGGAAGGGAAGGGAAGGGAAGGGAAGGGAAGGGAAGGGAAGGGAAGGGAAGGGAAGGGAAGAGGAAAAGGGAAAAGGGAAAAGGGAAAGGGGAAAGGGGAAAGGGGAAAGGGAATAGGGAAGGAAAAGGAAAAGGAAAAGGAAAAGGAAAAGGAAAAGGAAAAGGAAAAGGAAAAGGAAAAGGAAAAGGAAAAGGAAAAGGAAAAGGAAAAGGAAAAGGAAAAGGAAAAGGAAAAGGAAAAGGAAAAGGAAAAGGAAAAGGAAAGAGGCTCTGCCTTGAGGGAGCAGGAGAAGCTGGTGAACAGGGGAGCAGCAGGATCTTGTCCCCCTGGGGCTCAGCCCCAGGCCTGAGGCACAGAGGGGCTCCGAGGGAGCTGCAGGAATTGGGAAGCAGAGGAGAGGCGGCCCTGCCAGCAGCGGGAGGCCCTGCCAAGGCCGGGTTATGCAATGCCACCCTCCCCTCGGGCACGGTGCCAGGCAGAAAGGAGAGACGCGCTGACCTTTGGGCGGTGACACATCGGGAGGGACGTGTGACAAACGCGGCTCTGCCCGGCCACACGTGAGGAGCAGCAGGGCTGGCGCTGGCAGATTGCTGGGAAATGTGCCCTGCACAAGGGACAGGGACGTGCCACGATGGGGAGGCTGGCCCAGGTGTCACCTGCACGGCTCAGGGAGGTGACAGAGGTTTGGGGGCAGTGATGCAGCTCAGCACCTCCGGGTGAGACATCCCTGGCAATGTCCCCAGTGCTGCTGTGACAGCAGAACTGGGCTGGTTTGGCTCCTCCACGCTCCCACAGGCAGGGGGAGATGAGGATGATGCCTCAGGTCTGTCCTCTGTGTGTCCTCCCTGTCCCCTCCCTGTGGCCCTGCTGTCCCTGCTCCATCCCAGGGACACCTCCAGTGCTGGACTGGGCAGCACAAGAGGGAAAACACAGCAGGGCAGCGTGGAGGGGGTGGGAGCAGCACAGGGACCGTGGGGATGGAATACAGGAACCCCACAGAGGTCCCTGCAGCACTTGGATCAACATTTGGGTGGCACATCCATGAGATGTGGGGTAGGGATGGCACCAGCACCATCCACCCATGGCTCTGATCAAAGATCCCAGAGCTCCTGCGATGATTTTCAGCATTTTCCCGACCTCATTGCTGGGATTTTAGTTCCTGGTGTCCCTTCCAGGTGCTGCCTGTCCACAAATGCACTGAGATGCTCAAATGGGGAGGAATTTGAAAGGATTGAGGAGAGGAGAGGAGAGGAGAGGAGAGGAGAGGAGAGGAGAGGAGAGGAGAGGAGAGGAGAGGAGAGGAGAGGAGAGGAGAGGAGAGGAGAGAAGAGAAGAGAAGAGAAGAGAAGAGAAGAGAAGAGAAGAGAAGAGAAGAGAAGAGAAGAGAAGAGAAGAGAAGAGAAGAGAAGAGAAGAGAAGAGAAGAGAAGAGAAGAGAAGAGAAGAGAAGAGAAGAGAAGAGAAGAGAAGAGAAGAGAAGAGAAGAGAAGAGAAGAGAAGAGAAGAGAAGAGAAGAGAAGAGAAGAGAAGAGAAGAGAAGAGAAGAGAAGAGAAGAGAAGAGAAGAGGAGAGAGGAGAGAGGAGAGAGGAGAGAGGAGAGAGAGAGAGAGAGAAGAGAGAAGAGAGAAGAGAGAAGAGAGAAGAGAGAAGAGAGAAGAGAAGGTAAAGGTCAGGGCACAGTCCTGAGCCAGGCAGGGCAGGCTGGGCACGGAGCAGGCAGCAGTGGAAATTCTGAGCCTGCTGCCTGATTTATCCAGGCAGGAATTCACTGCAGCTGGACTCTTCTGGACTCTGCTGCTTTTTCCAACTGTTTGTGCAGTTTTGATGCTCAAATGAGCAGAAATACAGAAAGGCATCATCCAGGAGGAGACTGAGCTCTCTGGTGCAGGTTTCTCCCTGGCAGCTGTTTTTTCAGTCTGTCTGCTGCTCGTGCTTGTCCTAAAAAGGGTCTGAATCTTCTCATGGCTGAGCTTGGAGCTCATTCCTTTGCTGCTCATTCCCACTCCCTCCCTTCCGCTGCCTCTTGAGGATTTGGGGTGCCCCATCAGTGCTGGGCACAGCAGCCTCATTCCCAGTCCTGTTCTGCTCTCTTTGGTTGATCCATCGTCCCTCTTTTTTGGTTGATTTTCCCCCAGAACCATGTGGCCATCTGTGCCCAGCTCTCACTTTTCCCGTTTTCCTTCCCCTGCCCAAGCCGTTCTTCCCATGCCAACACCTCTCCCTGGGCTGAGGTCTGGTCCTGCAGATCATTTCTCCAGCTTGGAATTCCAACCCTGTGGTTTCTGGTTGTGCAGATCATTCCTCCAGCTTGGAATTCCAATCCTCTGGTTGCTGGTCCTGTAGATCATTTCTCCAAGTTGGAATTCCCATCCTGTGGTTTCTGGTCCTGCAGGTCATTCCTCCAGCTTGGAATTCCCATCCTCTGGTTGCTGGTCCTGCAGATGATTCCTCCAGCTTGGAATTCCAACCCTGTGGTTTCTGGTTCTGCAGATGATTCCTCCAGCTTGGAATTCCAATCCTCTGGTTGCTGGTCCTGCAGATCATTTCTCCAACTTGGAATTCCCATCCTGTGGTTTCTGGTCCTGCAGATCATTCCTCCAACTTGGAATTCCCATCCTATGGTTTCTGGTCCTGCAGGTCATTCCTCCAGCTTGGAATTCCCATCCTGTGGTTCCTCCCAGTGCTGGATCCCTGGATCCCCTCTGCCACTCCCGCTGTGCCAGCCTGGCCCCGAGCTCTTGGAAAGGCCAGCAGGGCACCATTCCCAATCCCAGGGATTCCAGGAGCTGCTCAGACAGCCCCAAACCCTGTGCTGATTTCCCAAGTGCCCACCCCAGTGGCTGGAGGGTTTCTCTTTGCAGGGCTGTCACTGTTCCCATGCAGAAGGCAAATTCCTGCACGAGGATGCCAGAATTCCATGCCAAAAGTGCCTCTGGCGCTGATTTTGGGATGCTGGCCAAAAATCAGGAGCGATGCCGTGGATTTCAGCACCTCCTGCCTGACACACACCTCGCTGAAAATCATTGTGGGTGACAGAAGAATCGAGTTTAATTTGCATTTGTCAAACAAACAAAGAATGGAAAAAATCACCTGAAATGCTCTGTGTTTCATGGAGGAAACAGGAAAAAAGGGATTGGGGGTTGGAATAAACTGCAGGAAGCAAATTTTTCCTGACTAAAATTCATAGGAGTAAAAATGTGTGGAAAATAATCCGGAAGAATGGCCAAGCCCTTTACTGAACAGAGCTGCATTAAAGATCAGAGAAAGGAAAGATGTGGTGATAGCCATGTAAATCCTCTGAAAAGAATTATTATATTGCCTTTAAATTTTAAATAATTATCATATTGCCTTTTAAATTTGAAATAATTATTAGATTGCCTTTTAAATTTAAAATAATTATTAGATTGCTTTAAAAAAATTTTATATTACCTTTAAATTTAAAATAATTATTATATTGCCTGTTAAATTTTATTATTATATTACCTTTAAAATAAACATCATATTGCCTTTTAAATTTAATCTTTTTGATCTTCCATTAATTTCTCATTCAAAAAAAAAAAAACCTTTTCTGATCCATCCTTTTGTAATTCCTTTTGTAATTCCCAAGTCCCACGTGCCTTGATTCATCCCAAGTTGTTCTCCCACTTCGAACCATCCCAATTTTTGTTCCCCTTCCATTTCCACCTGACTGAGGGGAGGCAGTCTTTGAGCTGAGCCCTTTCTGTAAGCCCTGAGCACATTTGGTCCTTCCAGGCAGATCCCTGGAGGAGTTTGCAGTTCCTCAGCACCACGTGGCTGGTGAGATGTCTCCAAAGAGATCCACAGCATTCCCTGGGAGCTGGGAAACCACGGGAGCGCTGCAGCCCTGAGCTCTGCCCCAGGGGCATTATCCACAGCCATCCCTTCTCTCCTGGTTCAGGGCAAATTTGGGAGAAAACCTCCAAGGGGCCCCTCCAGAAAGCAAACCCACACAGCCCAGTTCAGGAAGGATTCCTGGGAGAGAAGTGGAAAGAACCTGTTTATTGAACAGCACAGCACCCCCAGCACACAGAATGAACAATACCAGGTGACAGCACTCTGTCACTGCTCTGACAAAGGTGACAAATCCAGAAAGTCTCTCTGGGGTGGTGGCTCTGGTATCAGTCCCTCAGTGCTGGGGCAGCTGCTGCAGCCACAAGGTGCAAACTCTGGGTGTGCCCAGGGCCCAGCCCGGAGCAGGCTCGAGGGGTTCCAAAAAAGGGAAAGGAAAAACAGTCCAGGGAAAAATTCAGGCTGGTTAGCTAAACTGACTGATGAGCAGGAGCAAAAAGCAGGAGCAAAGCAGGAGCAAAGCAGGAGCAAGAGCAAAGCCAAAAGCCAAAGCTGCACTGTGCACTGCCCCGTCTGTGTGTCCCGCCAGTCATGGGGGAGCAGCTGATAACAAAACAAAACAAAACAAAATAATCACTCTTCAGAGCCAGTCTTGAAGGCACAGAACACAATATCCAGCATAAACAGAGCACACAAATGGGGGTACAAGCATCATAACCTCACCCTAGGACACCCACGTGCCATGATTGTCCCACCCTGTTCCCACCAAAGCTGGGCAAAGCTCCAGATCCCTGTCCCGACAGAGGTTCCATATGGATTCTGTACGGGCAGGGATGGGATGAAAATCATCCCATGCTTGGCCACCTCTGTTTGGTGGCTCCAGAGGTGGAATCCACTCACTGCCACATCCAAAGGGGACAACCTTTTCCCTGGATCTGGATCAAGCTCCTATTGGATTCGCATTCTCTGAACCTGAGAGAAGCAGTGAGAGCAGAGAAAAGAATGATCAAAACAATTCTTATCTCATTTGCTGCTCCTGTGTTGTGCCAAAGCAGAATGCAATATGGAGACTGTTTACCCACAGTGATGGGGTTTTGGTTCCTTGGCCCATCAGGGCAAAGCACGTGTCCAGACTGTTGGTCAGCAGAAAGTCAGAGATTTTGTGCAGTTGAGTGCTTGTGCAGTTTCAGTTTAGATGTAGTGTAATACAGTATAGAATAATATAGTATAATAAAGTCATTAATTAGTCTTCTGATATCATGGTGTCCTCCTCATCATTCTCCCTGCCAATCAGGCAAAAATTACACCAAGGAGCTCCCTCCAGGCTCCTCTGCTCCATAGGTAGCACCCTAAGTTCTGTCGCTGCCGTGTGTCCTGTGCTGCAGTGACAGTGCCACTGTTGCCATGACAGCTGCTCCCCATCCAGGGGTGGCACAAGGAACCAACCCTTCTGCCTCTCCCATGGCAAGCACGGGGACAGAGTCCCCTCTGTGACCCCGACTCTGCAGGGCCATCCAGAATGGAATCCCAAGATGGTTTGGGTGGGAAGGGACCCTAAAACTCACCCAGCTCCTGGTGAGACAGATCCTGGTCCAGGCTCTGGAGGAATCCCTGGCAATGTCCCCAGTGCTGCTGTGACACCAGAATTGGGCTGGTTTGGCTCCTCCACGCTCCCACAGGCAGGGGGAGATGAGGATGATGCCTCAGAGCTGTCCTCTGTGTGTCCTCCCTGTCCCCTCCCTGTGACCCTGCTGTCCCTGCTCCATCCCAGGGACACCTCCAGTGCTGGGCTGGGCAGTGCAAGAGGGAAAACACAGCAGGGCAGCGTGGAGGGGGTGGGAGCAGCACAGGGACTGTGGGGATGGAACACAGGAGCCCCATAGAGGTCCCTGCAGCACTTGGATCAACATTTGGGGGGCACATCTATGAGATGTGCCTCCACTGCCCCAGGCTGCTCCAAGCCCTGGGCTATAGCTGCGCTGGGAAGGCCCTGACAACGGAGGAATGATGAGGAGGACTCAATTGATATCAGAAGGCTAATTAATTACTTGTTCCAGATTGCAAGGCAAGATGTATTCTATTGCCATCTGTATGGCAGTTGTCTGGTGTCAAGTGGGCAATGCTCCTTATCTCTCTTCCTGAGTGATCATAATCAGAGTCCCTCAGCAGGGGACATCTGCTGATAAGGGGCTATTGAATGTCACCACATGACTGATAAGAGCTATAACATCCCATTGTGAGATGCTCCGCCCAGAGGGAGGAGCCAAGCATTCCTACCCAGATATAATCTGGAGATTCTGACACACCAGCACGGCTCTGCTCCACTGGACTCCCCAGAGGAACAGCAGCTGCTTCTGCTTCCAGGGATCTGCGGAGGAAGAATTCACCCCTTTCCTACAGGACCCCCTGCTCCAACAGAACCACGCCTGACACTCCAGGAGGACTGCAGCCCCTTTTCCAACCGGACTGCTACCAACATCCTGACCCACAGGGTGTCAGGTTGTGTTCTGACTCTGTCAGTGTTGTTCTGGTGTATTGCATTGTTTTATTTTATCCTTTTTTTCCCCCCTTCCCTATTAAAGAACTGTTATTTCCTGCTCCCATATTTTTTGCTTGAGAGCCCCATAATTTAAAATTCACAGCGATTTGGAGGGGTGGGGAGGGTTTGCATTCTCCATTTCAGGGGAGGCTCCTGTCTCCTTTAGCAGGCACCTGGCTTTCCAAACCAAGACATTACTTTATTATACTACATTATTCTATCTATATTACATTACATCTAAACTGAATCTGCCAAGTACTCCAACTGCACAAAATCTCGGGACTGTCAGCCCACAGTTCCCACACACACACACACACACCTGGCCCTGACAGGCCAAGGAAACAAAACACCATCACTGTGGGTAAACAATCTCCACATTGCATTCTGCTTTTGCACAAACACAGGCACAGCAAATGAGATAAGAATTGTTCTTGGGAAGAACTGTGCCTTTCTTTTCTCTGTGAAGAGAAATGTGGGGCTACAACAGCCAGCCTGGCCTTGGACACCTCCAGGGATCCAGGAGCAGCCACAGCTTCTCTAGGAGCCCAGCCCTCTCAGGAAGGGATTCCTAATTCCCAAGATCCCATCCATCCTTGCCCTCTGGCAGCTTAAAATGGGAAGGGGAACAACTCAACTCATCTTTACACATCTGCTAGGATGAGGAACGAGCTGGTTTGGAAAGGGTCACATCCTGAGGCTGGGCAGGGCAGCCCAGCCATGCCCCCTGGCAGGGTTCCTGAATGTTTTTAGGATGTCCAGTGCTGCTGCAGTGCCAGGCTGGGCTCGTGTCCAGCCTGCCCTCGGACACTTCCAGGGATGAGGAATCCACATCCTCCCTGGGCGAGCTGTGCCAGTGCCTCCCCATCCTCATATTCGGGAAGGACCTCGAAGGACGGCGGCACAAGCGTCGAGGGGATGGGATTTGTGAAAACCCAACCATTTTCCGCTGGAACGCCTCCCCTTTTCCAGCAGGGGTTGATCTGGGCAGCCCTGGCTGTCGCTGCTGCATTTCTGCCATGCCGATCCCGCTGCCTTCCTCTGCAGTGATGTAATGCTGGAGCGGGCAGGCGTTCCCAGGCAGCTGCAGCCGCAGCTCGGGGACACGTGCGGGGACAGCGGGGGGTGCTCGGCCACCTTCACCTCGCTGCTCCTGCAGGTCCCCGGGGACTGCGGATCTCAGCCTCTGACGCACGGAAATCAGGAGAGTTTGGAGCCTGAAATTGCTAAAAATGGGGCTTTTTGCCCGAGCTGGAGCGGTGGCTCGTGGAGGGTGAACTGGTTCAGCTCTCAGACCCTGGTTTGGCTCAGCTCTGCTAAAAACAATCCCTGTTTTGGTCAGACATGCTGTTGTGGCTGTCCCCCCTCCCTCCCTCCCTGCTCTCTGTGGGGTCTGCAGGTGGGACCTGCACCTTCTCCCTGTCCCCCCTTCTCTCCTCTCCCACCCCACCGAAGGGCTGAGGGAGTTCTGTCCCTCCTTGCCCACGGCTTTGGTGTCCCATCTTCCCCTTCCCTCTCAAGGTCAGGCCCCGATCCCTCCTTCCCCCCTTCTCCACTTTCATCTTCCTCAGAGGTTTGGGGTCTCTCCCTGTCCCAGACCCTCTCCAGCCCACCCAGAGATCACCTGGCACCTCCTCTCTGCCTTCTCACCACCTTCCCCCTGCATGGCTGCTCCTCGGGGATGGATTTCACCCCTTCCCTGCATCCTGCCTCTCTCCCAGGGGAGGGATGGCAGGGAGGGATGCGGGGATGGGAGGGATGTAGGGGTGGGAGGGCTGTAAGGATGGCAGGGAAGGGTGTAGGGATGTCAGGGAAGGGTGTAGGGTTGGCAGGGAAGGGTGTAGGAATGGCAGGGAAGGGTGCAGGGATGGGAGGGAAGGGTGTAGGGATGGGAGGGAAGGGTGTAAGGATGGGAGGGATGTGAAGATGGCAGGGAAGGGTGTAAGGATGGCAGGGAAGGATGCAAGGACGGCTCAGCTTCAGGGGAATAAACTTCAGGCCCGGCAGGAATTCCTGCAGCAGCCTTCCAACCTCTCCTGCAAAGAGCTTTACGTCCACAAGGATCCAGCCTAGCAGAGGGATGCGGCTTTGTTGCCACTCCAGTCAATAAAGTGCAGTAAATAAAACCTTTTATCATTTTAAGTGGCTCGTTTTTCCATCTAGAGGGATGTGGGAGTCCAACAGGGCAATAAACTTCAGTGCCCTGCAAAATGCTTTTTTTAGGCAGGTTAAAGAAACCAGGTCCAGAGCCAGCTTGTTCTGAGAGGCACAAGGTGCAGATCAGGGAGGGATGGAGCTGTTCCACTCAGAATCCAAGAGGCACAGCAGGATTTCATGGATTCAGCTGCAGCAGCGCAGACTTTACCCTGCCCCATCCCTTCCCTGCAGGATTTATTCCCCACAAAGCTTCAAGCCAGAAATCAGCTGAGATTTCCAGCAAAGAACCCATGAAAATAATTTAAAACCGGAGGAGGGCATTAATAAACCCTGGAGAACAGGGGATTATTTACAGTTTGGGGTCGACAATTACAAAAACCATGGAGGGTCAGGGAATAGGGAATGGGTTTGTGAGAGGTGGAAGTGACACCCCTGTCCCTCAGCACTGGGACTGCTCCTGCTTTTTCAGGCTGGGTGGGGTTACAGATCCTCTGGGAATTGGTGCAGGATGGGATGTGCAGCTCTCAGCTCCAAATGGAAGCGTGTCCATGCTCAGGAAGCTGTTTTCCAGCAGAAAACTGGAAATTAACTGAATGATGAATTCCCTGTAACCCTTCAGGGTTATCCCATTGCTTTCCCTGCCCTCATCCCATTGCTTTCCCTGCCCTCATCCCATTGCTCTCCCTGTCCTCATCCCATTGCTTTCCCTGCCCTCATCCCATTGCTTTCCCTGTCCTCATCCCATTGCTTTCCCTGTCCTCATCCCATTGCTCTCCCTGTCCTCATCCCATTGCTTTCCCTGCCCTCATCCCATTGCTTTCCCTGCCCTCATCCCATTGCTTTCCCTGCCCTCATCCCGTTGCTCTCCCTGTCCTCATCCCATTGCTTTCCCCGCCCTCATCCCATTGCTTTTCCTCCTCAGGACACTGCTGCAAAGCCAGGTTGCTGCTTTAGCCCATTGTAATTAACCAGCAGGACTTTTTAATCTATCAATTCATGACTGAAAACTAATAATAGTGCGTCCTGGGGTTTGGCTGCCATTTCAGATGAGGCCTTTGAGCTGACACAGGTGGGAAAACCTGGATGAGCTCCTAATCCCAAGCAGTTCACTGCCATCCCAGGCACTGCTGAGAAACTCCCCTGGAATTCCAGAAGTGACCCCTCCAAAATCCCTTCCAGGATGGTGAAGGGCAGTGGGGTGCACCAGGCCCTGGGACCCTTAATTAGGAAATGTTATTTACACAACTTTGAGCAGTTTACAAAGTGTTCTTCCTTTAGTTCCTGATATGAGGGGGCAAGTCCACGGTGGCTGGGAAGGGAGGGAGAGCTGCTTGGCACGGGAAGCAGGGAATGAGTGTGCTGGAGAAGCTCCTAGAGAAAGCAAAGCCACATCAAGGCTGTCTGATCTGCCTGCCCTATCCTAAATTACAGCACCCGGAGAGGGACACGCCAGGGGCTGGGTAAGAGCAATTCCAGCTCCAGCTGGAATATTTTCTTTTGCCTTGGGTGAGTAAAATGCTTTTTTAGGCAGGTTAAAGAAACCAGGTCCAGACCCAGCTTGTTCTGAGAGGCACAAGGTGCAGATCAGGGAGGGATGGAGCTGTTCCACTCAGAATCCAAGAGGCACAGCAGGATTCCACGGATTCAGCTGCAGCAGCACAGACTTTACCCTGCCCCATCCCTTCCCTGCAGGATTTATTCCCCACAAAGATCTGAGCCAGAAATCAGCTGAGATTTCCAGCAAAGAACCCATGAAAACCTGGTTTGGAAAATGTTCAGAGCTGGTGTTCAACACGGGTGAGGAAAGCTGAGTGAGCTTGTCACAACAGAGGCACAGACATGGTCATGGACTCATGGAATTGGGGAATCAGGGAATGGTTTGGGATGGGAGGGACCTGAAACCCCACCCAGAGCCACCCCTGCCCTGGCAGGGACACCTCCCCCTGTCCCAGGTGCTCCAGCCTGGCCCTGGGCACTGCCAGGGCTCCAGGGGCAGCCCCAGCTGCTCTGGGCACCCTGGGAGAGCCCAAACCTCTCCAACCAGGCCTTGCCAGGCTACAAACCCCCTGTGGGAAATAGCCCTGGGGCACCTGGAACCTTCCAGCAAATCATTATTTCCTTTCCTTGATCCATTTGCTGCAATGGGCTTTGCTCCTGATTCTCATCCTGGATTCAGGAATCTGAATGCCAGAGTGGTTTGGGTGGGAAGGGATCTTCAATGCCAGCTCCTTCCAGCCCAGGGACACCTCCCCCTGTGCCAGGTGCTCCAGCCCCAATGTCCAGCCTGGCCCTGGGCACTGCCAGGGATCCAGGGGCAGCCACAGCTGCTCTGGCAATTCCAGCCCAGCCCCTGCCCACCCTGCCAGGGAACAATTCCCAATTCCCAAGATCCCATCCAGCCCTGCCCTCTGGCACTGGCAGCCATTCCCTGGCTCCTGTCCCTCCATCCTTGTCCCCAGTCCCTTTCCATATTTCTGGGAGGCTCCCTTCAGCTATTGAGCTCAGTTTCCAGAAGTGCTGAGGGGTGGAGAGCTGGGGGCAGCTCCTGGGACCCTCCTGGGACCCCCCAGCCCTGTGGGTCAGATCTCAGCCCCAAGGACCTGCTGAGGGCCCTTCCCCTGATGGGAACAGTGGCAGGAAAAACCTGCTGGGGCATTTCCAGTCCTCAGAGCACATCTCAGGTGGGAACACTGCCCACCCTGGGCTCCATCCTGTCCTCTGTGCCCACAGGAGCCAACCTATGCCTGGTGAAACCCCACAGGAGGGACGGTGGCAGTCCTAAAAGAGAGGTCCCACAGTGTGGCATTCACATTCCCTGAACAGAGACAGACACAATTCTCTTTCCCAGGATTTTTCCTGGAGAAGCACAGAGAGAAGAAGATAAAACAATTCTTGTCTCTATTCACTGCTCCTGCTGTTTCTGCACACGTGGAATGTGTTATGGAGATTGTTTGTCTGAAGGGATTTGTCAGTTGGATTCTGCTGAGGATTGTTTGTTTCCTTGGCCAGTTGGGGCAAAGCTGTGTTCTGGCCATCTCAGACAGTCATGGGCTTTTCTTTAGTCTCTTTTGTTAAGTATAGTAAGGTATCTCTTTAGTATAGTATCGTTATAATATGATATGATATGATATATTATACAATATTATATATGTACTAATATAATATTAATATATAATATTATATATATTAATATATATTATCTATTATATATAATCATACAATATAAATCATTATATAATATATATTATAATATTATATAATATATAAAATATATAATCTATATAAAGTATATAATCTATAATAATATTATAATATAATATAATATAATATAATATAATATAATATAATATAATATAATATAATATAATATAATATAATATAATATAATATAATATAATATAATATAATATAATATAATATAATATAATATAATATAATATAATATAATATAATATAATATAATATAATATAATATAATATAATATAATATAATATAATATAATATAATATAATATAATATAATATAATATAATATAATATAATATAATATAATATAATATAATATAATATAATATAATATAATATAATATAATATAATATAATATAATATAATATAATATAATGCCTTTGGTGAAGGCAAAATCCTGGGAGAGTCCCCATCCCTGGAGGGGTTTAACAGCCCTATGGAGGTGGCACTTGGGGACACTGGTCAGTGGTGGCCTTGGCAGTGCTGGTGGATGGTTGGACTGGATGATCTTAAAGGGATTTTCCAACCTAACTGAATTTGGGATTCCTGGAGTAGGGATTTACCTGCTGTGCTTCGGGTGGGAGCAGAGGTCCCTGGGCTCCTGTGGCTGCAGGGAGAACCTGAGGGGGAGCGAGGGCAGAGCTCAGGGATCTGCAGCTCCTCCCGAGGGGCAGCTCCCATCCCTGCTCTGGGACAGGGACAGCAGCCAGGGCACGGCTGGAGCTGGGCCAGGGCAGCTCAGGCTGGAGATCAGGGCAAGGTTCTTCCCCCAGAGGCTGCTGGCACTGCCCAGGCTGCCCAGGGAATGGGCACGGCCCCGAGGCTGCCAGAGCTCCAGGGATGCCCAGGCTGGGCTTGGGGGGGCTCTGGGCAGGCTTTGGATTTGGGATTGATCATCCCTGTGGGTCCCTTCCTGCTCAGCTCATTCCATGATTCTGGGAGAGTGAGGGATGGGGGAGATGAAGGATGGGGGAGAAATTTGGGCAGCGCTGCAGGGATGGCCAGGGTGGGGGTGTTGGGGGGTCTGGGCAGGGCCCGGGGTGGATCCATGATCCTGTGGGTCCCTTGAACTCAGGATATTCTGGGATTCTGTGAAGCACCTGAGGTTTGGTATATTCCTGCTTTCCCTTACCACAGGATGGTTTTCCAGCTAAAATCCAGCTTCCACTGGAACGTGGACGGGCTGAGAACACCCCAGAGCCTGACCCAGACCACCCTCCCTCCCTCCAGCCAGACAAACTCTCCAACAGCTGTGGAGCTCAGAGGCCAGGCCAGAATCGCTGCCAGCCCCTGACAAGAGGTGATCTACGAGCAGTTGTGTGTTTGATGGCTCATGGCAGAGAGAATCCAGCTGAAGGCAAGAAGGGAAAGATCAGGGAAAGAGCCCTGCAGGAGGCAGCTCTGTGAGTAATGCTGCCTGCTGAGTGAAGCTCTAGTGCTGCAGAAACAACAATAAATCCAGTGCCACTTCATCCAGAGGAGAGAGCAGGGCCCATTCTGCCTGGCCAGGACACAGCTCAGGGTTTCCCCCCCAGAAGAGCCTCCTGCAGGTTTGTCACTGGGGCCTGGCAGAGCCCTCAGTGAGAGAACAGCTCCTGGACTGATGGCACGAGGCAGGATGGGCCTTTCCTGCTGGGTGCTGAGGGGAAACGGGGCCGGGGGAGATGCTGGGTGGGACTGGGGGATGGTTCCATCTGAGCTTGTCCCCACTCCTGCCCCAGCCACCTTCCCTGGAGCTCCTTGGATCACTGTAAAGATCCGTTTTTCCATTCAGCCCTTACTCAGGAAGGACCTGGAGGGGCTGGAGCGAGTCCAGGGAAGGGAACGGAGATGGGCAGGGGCTGGAGCCCCAGGAGAGGCTGAGGGAGCTGGGAAGGAGCTGGAGAATTCCTGAAGGAGCTGGGAAGGGGCTGGAGAATTCCTGAGGAGCTGGGCAGGGGCTCAGCCTGGAGCAAAGGAGGCTCAGGGGGCCCTTGTGGCTCTGCACAGCTCCTGGCAGGAGGGGACAGCCGGGGGGTCGGGCTGTGCTCCAGGGAACAGGGACAGGAGCAGAGGGAACGGCCTCAGGTTGCACCAGTGAAGGTTTAGAGACATCTTTGGGCTTTGTTTGGGTCACTGAAACATTTTTCTGTTTAAAAAGGGATGGTTTTTGGCCGAAAACGGCATCTCTGGGGGTCAGAGATGGGCTCAGTCTCTGGGGTTCCTCCCTCGTGGAACAACAAGGTTGGGTCAGGGCGAAGGTGACCTGGACGAGGGGTCTGGCTGGAGAACAGAGAAGGAGCTCCAGAAAGATGCACAAGACACTGGAGAGAATTTCTAGAACGAAAAAAACAAAACAAAACTAAACTAAAACAAAAGAAAAGACAAGGAGAATTAGAAGGAAAATCAAAATGAAAAGAAAAATGAAAAGGGTAAAGGGAAAAAAGGAAACTAGGACAAGGACAAAGAAAGAAAAGGGAAAGGAAAAAGAAAATTTTTAAAAAGGAGAAAATGAAAAAGAAATAAAAGAGAAAATAAAAAAAAAAGGAAATGAAAAGAAAAAGAGAAAAAAGAAGGGACAAAAAGAAAGGGGGTAAAAACCCTCATCTGTTTTCTGCCCAAAATTCTCAGATTTCGATTTTCTATGGGAAAAAATATTGAATTCCTCCCGATCCTTGCCCAGAGAACAGGGATTATAGTTTTTCTGCCTGTCTCTGTCACCCAGCATTTGCAATCTCTCAGCACTCCCTGCTGGGGGAGGTCTGGGGCTCCCACCCTTCCCAGGTGCAGGGAACACCAGAACAGCCAAACCCAGCGGGGTCCTGGGCACCAGAATTGGGGAGAAAATTCCTAAAACTCCTAAAATCGGATTTTGGGAGCTGGTTTGTGAGGCAGAGCCACAACTGGCCGAGGGGAGCTTGGCTTCCTCCCTGGAGAGCCGTGA
The DNA here is from genome assembly GCF_963513975.1 of Fringilla coelebs. Lineage (NCBI taxonomy): Eukaryota > Metazoa > Chordata > Aves > Passeriformes > Fringillidae > Fringilla > Fringilla coelebs. The sequence goes on along the minus strand of NC_140054.1, from coordinate 1,353,854 downwards.
ATCCAAGTGCTGGCCAGGAGGAATGCCAAACCATCCCCCTGCTCCCAGGCCTGGAACTGCATCCAGCGGGCACCGCCTCGGCAGAGAGGAGGATCAGCCAGGCCAGGGCTGGTCAGAGGTCCCAAAAACAGAGCTGGGCTTGTTTAGTCTGCAAGGGCTGCAGGGGAGACGTGAGAACAGCTCTGAGCAATGTGCGAGGGGAGGCTCTGCAGGGAGAGCAGACACAGTGTGCTCCACATCATGGGAAGGCTGATTTGGGGTCATTTAGGGACATTTAGGGTGATTTAGGAAGAAAACCCCGATGGGGGAGTTAGGAATTCCTGGCTTTGCAAGTGGAGGTTGGCTGGGTTTTATCAGAGGCTGAGGGGCCTGGCCAGGCTGCTGCCCATGGGGACACAGGTGGGGTGGCAGGGCCACCTCCTGGGTGTCCCCAGCCCAGAAATCTTTGAGAAATTTTGGGTGGTGAACCCCACTGTGATGCCCTCAAATTCCAGGACACGGCCACAGATCCTGAGCTCCTCAGAGTTATGGGGACAGAGAGGAGGAGCAGGGACCAGCCCCATCCATGTCCTGACAGCGGAAAGGGAGCAGGAGCTGCAGAGGTCACGATGTCACCATGTCACATTGTCCCTGCAGGGACAGCTGATTGTGCACCCTGCAGGATGCCAGCAAGAAAAGCCCTCAAAAAAACTCTGGAAAGGGAAAATCCTGGCATTCCGTTCCGAATTTCTGCTGTGTCCCTGTCTACAAGATGTGGCTGGGGGGGGGGGGGGGGGCTGTTCTATCTGTTTTGGAGATAAATCCACTGGGAACAAGAGGCAGGGGGGAGCATGGAAAATGGGAACAGAGCTCAAGACAGGGATATCCACAGGGATTTGGGATTGGGGAAGGACAGGGGATGGGGTGGGACATGGAAATTGGTGTCTTGGGTTGGAAATGCAAGATTTATCTGGGGCCGTGTGTCCTGTCCCCACCTGTCAGAGCTGGGCAGTTCTCTGCTGTCCATGGGCAGTTTTCTTTCTCTCTGCCACAGCCCATCCTCCCTCCAGCAGATCTCTGCTGTCCATGGCCACTGAGTGTCCCTGCAGGGCTGATCCAATTCCATCATCCCATGGGGAGATGCTGCGCCCAGGGCAGGAGCCAAGCATTCCTACCTGGATACAATCTGAGCCTGGAGCAGCACAGCAGCCTTTGCCCCCTGCATTCCCAGAGGAGCAGCTTTCTCCTGCCCTGCATTCCCAGAGGGAGAGCAGGCCCATCTCCAGCAGCCCTGCAGCTGCAGAGGAAAACTCCCCCCTTGTGCAGGATCCTGCTGCAGCAGAGCCACAGCTGGCACTGCAGGAGGGCTGAGCCCCCCTGGGATGGGGCTGTGCCCCCAGCCTGACCCACAGCGTGCTAGGGCTGCTCTCACTCTGCCTGGCCTTTGCTTGCACCATTGCATTGGTATTTTTCATTTCCCTAGTAAATAAATGTTATTGTAATTCCCATATCTTTGCCTGAGAGCTTTTTAATTTCAAAATATTAATACTTCAGAGGGAGGGTGTTTGCATTTTCCATTTCAGGGGAGGCTCCTGCCCTCCTCAGCAGACACCTGGCTGTTCAAACCAAGACAGTCCCTCTCACCCCCAACCACCCAGGGCACCTCGTGGAGCTCAGCATTTTCTCCCAGCCCTCACTGCTGGAAGGATCAAGGGAACCAGGATGGAAAACACGTGTTTGGAGCCATGTGGGTTTGATGGGAAATTGCTTTCATGTGAAACTAGAGCTGGGTGGTTCTTAAAATCAGAGAAAAATGAGGGAGAGCATGAGATAAGGCATCCAATAAAAACTGGAATAATTATTGCTTGTTGGGGACACTGCCTGTCCCAGCCACCCAGGGGCCTGTGGCACTGGTGACAAAGTGTCACCAGCAGCTCGATTTCAGAGCCATGTGGGTTTGATGAGAAACTGCTTTGGCAGTGAAACTGGACATGGGTGGTTCTTAAAATCAGGGGAAAATGAGGCAGAGCACAAGAGAACACATCCAGTGGTCACACAAGAGGGTGACACCGCCTGTTCCAACCACCCACGGGCCTGAGGCACTGGTGACAAAAAAGGGGGACAGAAAAAAGTGTCACCAGCAGCTCAGTGTCACAGCTCTGCTCCCAGCTGGATCTCACCTCCCTGGGACAGCAAACTGGGCACTGCTCCTTCCCAGAGCTGCTGTGCCCTCCCTGTGCCTCAGGGCAGGGACACTGAGTGTTCCCTCAGCTGTGCTGTTCCCAAATCCCGGCCAGCAGCACAAACATCCATCTGCAGTGTCCCTGGTAGCCCAGGACGTCACCAGGAGGGAGCTGGCTGCTCTCCACACCCAGGCACACGAGGAGCAAACAATGGCTCTGCTTCTGAGTGGGGCTGCACAAACCATCAGGCACCTCATTAATCTTGTGGTTAATTCTCTGCAGGAGGCTGCCTGCAAGGAGGAATAAATTCTCCATTTTAATTACAGCAGGAATAACAAGAGTGGCCTTTCCAACTCCTTTTCATTGCTGGTGGCAACCTGTTGTCAAACTTCTTGTCCCTGGGTGGTTTTCCCCTTTTTTTTGAGCCCTGCACAGCCAAGGAACACAGACCAGCAGTGACTCCATCACATGCTGAAGTCAGTGATGCCTAAATCCTGGAGAAACCCAGGAAAACCCCTGGACACAGCTCAGCCTCCTCCAGCACCCCTGGGGCTGGAAATGCTCCAAATCCCCATCTTTGCCCTCTCCTCCCTCCCAGGGAGCTGGGAATGGCTCAGGGAGCTCGGGCTGAGCCAGTGTCAGCTGTGACTGATGTCCCCAGGCTGTCACAGCCCTGAGCTCCAGCAAGGGCACTGCCAGGGCCTGACAGAGGTCATGGCTTTGCTTTCCCTGGGCTTCATCCCAGCTTGTGTCCTTTCCTGGAGCTGCACACTCGGAGCCGGCTCTGGCTCCAGAGTGCCCCAGCACAGCCCTGGGTGCAGAGTGCCCCAGCACAGCCCTGGGGATCCAGAGTGCCCCAGCACAGCTGGGGATCCAGAGTGCCCCAGCACAGCTCTGGGGATCCAGAGTGCCCCAGCACAGCTCTGGGGATCCAGAGTGCCCCAGCACAGCTCTGGATCCAGAGTGCCCCAGCACAGCCCTGGAGATCCAGAGTGCCCCAGCACAGCTCTGGGGATCCAGCACAGCTCTGGGGATCCAGAGTGCCCCAGCACAGCTCTGGCCCCAGAGTGCCCCAGCACAGCCCTGGAGATCCAGAGTGCCCCAGCACAGCCCTGGGGATCCAGAGTGCCCCAGCACAGCTCTGGGGATCCAGCACAGCTCTGGGGATCCAGAGTGCCCCAGCACAGCTCTGGCCCCAGAGTGCCCCAGCACAGCCCTGGAGATCCAGAGTGCCCCAGCACAGCCCTGGGGATCCAGAGTGCCCCAGCACAGCTCTGGGGATCCAGAGTGCCCCAGCACAGCTCTGGATCCAGAGTGCCCCAGCACAGCCCTGGATCCAGAGTGCCCCAGCACAGCTCTGGGGATCCAGAGTGCCCCAACACACCTCTGGGGATCCAGAGTGCCCCAGCACAGCTCTGGGGATCCAGAGTGCCCCAACACACCTCTGGGGATCCAGAGTGCCCCAGCACAGCCCTGGGGATCCAGAGTGCCCCAGCACAGCCCTGGATCCAGAGTGCCCCAGCACAGCTCTGGGGATCCAGAGTGCCCCAGCACAGCCCTGGCCCCAGAGTGCCCCAGCACAGCCCTGGGGATCCAGAGTGCCCCAGCACCTCTGTTCAAAGTAAAAGAGATTTTTTCATTTTTGACTCTAACATTTATAGATTTCCAAAAGTGACAGTGGATGGGAGGGTGACAGTGCCACCTCTCCAATGACACTGGACAAACCAACAGCCCATCAAATTTCTCCTCCTCTAGAAAAGAATGCAAAGCAATGAGTTATTTACATAAAATGTGTGAAAAAATTCATTACAAGAATGTAAACACCAGAAGGCTTAGAAAATCCTAAAAAATCACAGCGACAGAAACCTCAAAAAAGGTACCCCAGGCCACATTCTTCTCTTTTTCCACTCTCTCCTTTGCCACACGTGTGTACCTGGGGGTGCAGGATGAGCTGCTGGGGTTGAAAATGATTTACAGGCAAAGCAAGCAGAGGAATCTCCCCCCTTGTGCCCGATTTCACAGCACCCCACAGGTAAAAGCAGGAAACCCTGACCCTGGGCACAAACAACACCCAAAAACGCCGGGAGGAGAATTTCCCACTGGATTTTCCCCCTCTCCATGTGGATTCAGGCACACACGATGCTCCCAAACCCCTCTTGCTCCTCAGATACCACCAGGAACAAGGCACAGAGGGAAATCCCTGGAGTTTTCTTGCAGCATGTGGGAGATACCCAAGCCAGAGCTGGAACACCAGGCACAGGTTTTGGCACGGAAAAGGAAAACACTTCTATTTTTCCAGGGTTTTTTCCCACCCCTTTGGCTCCACCGCGTTAATCACGAGGCTCTGCGGTCACCGCCAGTCTCACCAGAGAGGGGAAAGCGTCTCACACACGTCTGGAGAGGGGGAGGAGGGAGTTTTCCTCCGCTGTGTGTCCGCAGACACCTCATTTCTGAGCACCACCAGCCCTCCTGGCCTCCCTGCCTCATCCCAGGGCTGCAGGTGATAATGATGTGCTGATCCCGAGCTCCAGCGAAAAAGGCAACGATTTGTTTTGGAGCAAACACGGAAAATTTGAGCAGCCTCAAAGCCCAGCGGGCAGAGCAGCAAACACAGGGGTGTTTTTGCCAGCTTTTCTTGCATAATCAGTGTTTTCTCCCAGGCTGGGCTTGCAGGACTTGGGTGCTGCTGTTGGAGCTTCCAAAGTTCCCGATGAGCTGTGTCAGGAAAATGAACCCACAAACACCAGAGGTTTCTGCCCCAAAAGGAGGCAGAGGAGCCCTTTTACTTTATTCCAATCAAGGCAGAGCCCATGGGGCATCCCCTGGGGTCTCTCCAGTTTTTGGGGGACGCAGCCTCCTTTTTATCCCAATTTCCCAGCTGCATTTCCCTTCTCTCTTTCCCCATTTCTGAGGTACCTGAGAGGTTCAGGCTCCCCAGAACACCTGATCCCAAAGATTCCCCTCTGATGTACAACCCTCCCTTTTGATTTTTAATTCTTACAGAATTTAGGGTTTTCCCCATTGTGTCTTTCATCTCTCAATATCCAATTTCATTTATCAGCAAACCTAAAGTTTATTTGTAAAAGCAAATCTCTTTTTCCATTCATCAATCAGTAGAATCCTCCCCACTGTTTCTTTTATCTCCCAGTGCTGGTTTTGTCCACCAGCAGAGCCACAGCTGGTTTGGAAAGACAAATCCACCATTCCTCTCAGCTGGGACTTGGCTGGGGCTCACCAGAGAGCCAACCCCGGGCAAATCCTGTCACTGCAGCTGATATTTTTAACAGCAACCAAGATCTCAGCTTTGGTGTTGGCCTTTAAGGAGGAGGTGTGGGGGGTGTCACTCGTTACTCCTGAATTTTTGGCTCGACAAATCAGATTTTTTGCTTCTTTCTCCCCTCTCAAAGGCAAGGGGAGGAGAATTTTCCTAACTCCCCTCCTGGTGTGAATTTACTGCAGGGTTAAACGCTCCAGTTCTTTGCACAGGGCTTCAGAGAGTCAGTGAGAGAGCCAAGGGGTGGATTTTTGGGGAGTGCTGCTGGGGTGAGGCCAGGTTTGAGATTGTCACTGAGAGGAATGGTGGATTTGTCCTTACCAGCAAGCTGTGGGTCTGCTGGTAGCTAAAACCAGCACTGAGAAATAAAAGAAACAATGGGAACAATGGGATTCCACTGATTGATGAATGGAAAAAGATATTTGCTTATACAAATAAACTGTAGGTTTGCTGATAAATGAAATTAGACATTGAAAGATGAAAGAAACAATGGGGGAAACTCTAAATTCCATAAGAATTAAAAATGAAAAGGGAGGGTTGTACATTAGAGGGGAATCTTTGGGATCAGGTGTTCTAGGAAGTCTGAACCTCTCAGGTATCTCAGAAATGGGGAAAGAGAGAAGGGAAATGCAGCTGGGAAATTGGGATAAAAAGGAGGCTGCATCCTCCACAAACTGGAGAGACCCCAGGGGATGCCCCATGGGCTCTGCCTTGATTGGAATAAAGTAAAAGGGCTCCTCTGTCTCCTTCTGGGACAGAAACCTCTGCTGTTTGTGGGTTCATTTTCCTGACACATCACCATGCCATGGACACCAGCCCAGCCTGTTAAACACGAGCAGGAGCCCTGGCAGCCACAGGATGTGGCCTTGGTGATCTGAGCTGTCCTGGAGCCAGGAGGGACATCCCTGTCCTGGGGGACACCAGGAATGGCCAGGCCAGGGAGGGACTGTCCTGCTCTGGGCTGGGCTGGGGTGGCCTCACCTCCAGTGCTGGGGGTACTTTGGGTGCCTCAATCTAAAACTGAGCCACTAGAGAGGGTGGGGAAGGGTCTGAGGAGCAGCTGAGGGCTCTTGGTGTGTGCAGCTGGAGCAGGGCACGCTGAGGGCAGAGCTCAGGGATCTGCAGCTCCTCCCGAGGGGCAGCTCCCATCCCTGCTCTGGGACAGGGACAGCAGCCAGGGCACGGCTGGGGCTGGGCCAGGGCAGGCTCCATGCCTTGGGAAGGCTGACCCAGGACAGAGACCAGACTGAGCTAAAGAATAAAGCAGGGATTTATCCAAAGGATCTCCTCCATGGATCCACCCTGGGCAGCACCAGAGCCCAGCCAGGGCTGCACCCAAGATTATCCAAAATGGCCCCAAAATGCCTGGCCGGGCACGGGGTCTCTCCCTGGGATCAGCTCTGCTCCATTTGCACCTTGCAGTTCATTGTCCCATCCCAGCCCCAGCCCCTGCAGTCCCACCCTGCTTGTTTTTCTCTCTCCAGCCCACGGGGTTTGTGCTCCTGGCCTGAGATTTGGGTCATTTGTCCTTGGTGCCCAGCTGGAGCAGGGATTGTTTTGTCTCCCTGCTCTGTGCACAGAGCTCACCATGCCCTGATGTGAAGCTCAGACCCGCACACTGAAGTAGCACAGAATGTGAAAAATAGAAAAGCCAAACCTGAGGCATCAGGCTCAGGCTGAGATCAAGGCAAGGTTCTTCCCCCAGAGGCTGCTGGCACTGCCCAGGCTGCCCAGGGAATGGGCACGGCCCCGAGGCTGCCAGAGCTCCAGGGATGCCCAGGCTGGGGCTGGGCTCTGTCTGCAGGGACTGACAGACCCAGAGCACACAGCCTGAGCTGCACCAAGGGAAATACAGGTTGGATAGCAGGGAAAATTTTTTCCAGAAAGGTGATAAAGTTCTGGAATGTTCTGCCCGGGGAGGTGGTGCAGTCACCATCCCTGGGGGTGTTTAACAAAGCCTGGATGTGGCACTGGGTGCCAGGGGTGAGTTGAGCTGTTGGGGCTGGGCTGGACTCGATGGTCTGGAAGGTCTCTTCCAACCCAGTGACTCTGGGAATTCTGGGATTCTGTGTGAATTGTTGGGGGGTCTGGGCAGGGCCTGGGGTTGGATCCATGATCCTGTGGGTCCCTTCCCCTCAGGCCATCCTGTCACCCTGGGTGGCTCTGGGGGGTGACAGTGGCCCGGTCCCTGCAGGAGTCGGGGTGACAAACCCGGCTTCACAAGGGTGCTCTCAAGGATTCCTTCCCTCCCCTTCTGATTTCCCAGGATGTTTTGGAAACTCAAACCCCTGGTGCTCCAGGCTCAGAGGGGAGAGCAGAGAGCATTTCCAGCTGTGTGCACACCCTGCAGGGGCTGCAGCATCCCTTCATCCCCCCTGCCCAGCCCCTGGGCTCTGAGATGATCCCTGGAGTGCCCAAGGCCAGGCTGGACAGGCTGGGAGCAGCCTGGGACAGCGGGAGGTGTCCCTGGGGGTGGCACTGGAGGGGATTTCAGGTCCCTTCCCACCCAAATCAGTCTGGAATTCCACCAACAGCAGCAGTTTCTGGCCCAGCTCTTCCCACGTTGGTCCAGCTGCGCCTTAAAATTTATTTCTAGTTCAATCTCTCTCTCAACAATGTCATCTCTGTTCTACAACCTTCCCAACACACTTTATCTTAATATTTACATACACACATACAAAACTGTGTGAACTTTCTGTCAAATTTTCACAGCTCTTTACAAATCCATTCCCCACACCTTTCCTTGGATATATGCAGCTATCTGGATGCAGGAGCCTCCAAATCCAGATTCTGCCTTCCAAACCCTCCTCTCGCTCATTTTCCCATCTTTGTTTGTCATGCCAAAAACGAAATTTAAAAAGATTAAATTTTTTTTATTTATTTTTGATATTTTTTTTTTTTTTAATTCTGATGGGGAAAAGTGAATTTCCTAAGGCTCTCAGGGGTTCTGGAGCTGCCAGTGACCAAGGCTGCCCCGTGGAGCTGCTGCTGCCCTGAGGCTGCCACCCAACACCCGCTGAGGAAGTGGCACCAAAGGAGAGAAACACCTTCAGAAGGAATTCCCAGATTGCTCCTCTGCAGGTAATAGGTAAAATACAGATTACAGATGGGGATTTGGGACTTGAGAGGAAATCCAGACATTCCTGCCTTTTTACCCCCTTTTATTCTGCTCCTGTGTGCTCAGGGAAGGGTTTTGAGACAGTGAGAAATTCACTTTTTAATGGGACACTTCTCCTCTCTCCTATTCCCACCTCTCTACACGTGAAGACACCGAACTCCTTTGCTTCCCAGAGCTAAAATAATTCCAATCAGGACCTTTCCTTCATTAAAATTAAATATAAATTGTAATAATAAAATTAAATTAAATTAAAATATCAATTTTAACTGCCTTAGAAGGATTTATTTTGCTCCATTAAATGCTACAAGTGGAAGAAAATGTCCTGGAGGATGCTTAGAATTGGAACTCTTAAAATTCTTTGAAAAAATTTAAAATGTATCATTAAAAAACCCAAAACAGCTTTTCCAAACTGGAAGAAATCTGCAATTATCCCAGGCCTCCCTGATTTTCCTTTTTTCTTTTAACTTTTGGGTTAAACCAATGGTGCTTTAGTTCTTCCCAAGGAAAAAAAAAAAAGGGATAAACTCATGAGGAAAGTGGCTGAAAATGAGAAATTTCTCTCAGCAGCCCTGAATGGGTGGAATTCTGCTCAGCTCTGTTGGTTTCTGTGCTGCAGAATGTTTTTTTTCTTCTCAAAATTATCAATTTTAACTGCCTAATAATAATTTCTCTTGCTCCTTTAAAGCATGCAAGTGAAAGAAAAGGTCCTGGAGGACGCTTAGAATTGGAACTCTTAAAATTATTTGAAAAAATATAAAATGCATCATTAAAAAAACCCAACACAACTTTTCCAAATGGGAAGAAATCTGCAGTTATTCCAAATTTTTTATTTTTTATTTTATCTTTAGGCTTAAAGCAATGGTGCTTTAGCTCTTCTCAAGGAAAAAAAAAAGAGATAAATGCAGGAGGAAGGTGGCTGGAAATGAGAAATTCCTCGGAGCTGCCCTGAACGGGTGGAATTCTGCTCAGCTCTGTTGGTTTCTGAGCTGCACCAATTAGTGCTGGCTGAGGATCCTTCCCTGAGTTTCTGCCCTCTCTGATTTTTTCTTTAATTGCTGTTTCTGGCTATAATTGTGCAGAGAGGCCCATTAATATTCCCCAGTAAATCAGGGATTCACTGGAGCAGCTGCAGGGTCCTGGCCTATTAAGGAGCCCTGAAACTCCCCTTGGAAAGCTCTGCTTGGAGTTATAATTTTAATTTCCATCATTTATGCTGAGATTTTCTCTAATGGAGCATCCACCTCGGGCTGGTTTTGCTTTTTAAGGGCTGAGGGAGGGAGGGAGCTTCAGCCAAAACAATTCAGCAGTTTCAAAGAGCAAAGTTGGAAGGAAAAAAATTCTCTTGTTTTCCCCAGCCTGGTAATTCCAGCCAAATTTGTCAAAAATTTGTGAGCTCCCCAAGCTTCCCATGGGGGCCTGTGGGAGGATTTTATTCCCATCAGAGGAGTCCAGATCCTACAGCTCCAACAGCAGAGTCCTGACTTCCCCTGCCCTGGAGGATTCACCACTTTGGGGTCTTGAAGGTGAAAATTTTGGAGTCAAATCCACTGGGAACAAGGGGCAGGATGGAGCATGGAAAATGGGAACAGAGCTCAAGACAGGGATATCCACAGGGATTTGGGATTGGGGAAGGGCAGGGGATGAGGGGGGACATGGAAATTGGTGTCCTGGGTTGGAAATGCAAGATTTACCTGGGCTGTGTGTTCTGTCTGCAGTCTGTCAGAGCTGGGCAGTTCTCTGCTGTCCATGGGCAGTTTTCTTTCTCTCTCCCACAGCCCATCCTCCCTCCAGCAGATCTCTGCTGTCCATGGCCACTGAGTGTCCCTGCAGGGCTGATCCAATTCCATCATCCCATGGGGAGATGCTGCGCCCAGGGCAGGAGCCAAGCATTCCTACCTGGATACAATCTGAGCCTGGAGCAGCACAGCAGCCTTTGCCCCCTGCATTCCCAGAGGAGCAGCTTTCTCCTGCCCTGCATTCCCAGAGGGAGAGCAGGCCCATCTCCAGCAGCCCTGCAGCTGCAGAGGAAAACTCCCCCCTTGTGCAGGATCCTGCTGCAGCAGAGCCACAGCTGGCACTGCAGGAGGGCTGAGCCCCCCTGGGATGGGGCTGTGCCCCCAGCCTGACCCACAGCGTGCCAGGGCTGCTCTCACTCTGCCTGGCCTTTGCTTGCACTATTGCATTGGTATTTTTATTTTCCCTAGTAAAGAACTGTTATTGTAATTCCCATATCTTTGCCTGAGAGCTTTTTAATTTCAAATTTATAATAATTCAGAGGGAGGGGGTTTGCATTTTCCATTTCAGGGGAGGCTCCTGCCTTCCTCAGCAGACACCTGGCTGTTCATACCAGGATAATTGGGAACAGATTTATAGATGTAGGAATATCCACAGGGATTTGGGATTGGGAAGGGCAGGGGATGGAAACAAAGCTAGTGGGGTGGAAGTGGAAAAGGGCACACAGTTAAAGATATGGGAAACGCCACAGGGATTTGGGATTGGGAGATAGGAAGGGGATGGAAACAGACCTGGTGGGATGGGACATGGAAACTGGGAACAGAGTTATGGATGTAGGAATATCCACAGGGATCTGGGATTGGGAAGGGCAGGGGATGGAAGCGGAGCTGGTGGGGTGGAAATGGAAAATGGAACAGAGCTAAACATCCAGGAAAATCCACAGGGATTTGTGATTGGGGAAGAGCAGGGGGTGGACACGGAGCTGGTGGGGTGGGAGCTGTGATTCCATCCAGGATGAGCTGCACAAAGGGATGGGCAGAGGTGCGCTGGGAAAAACTCCTGGAGTGGGAGCCAGGGCATGGGGAAGGAGCACCCAGGGAAAGAGAAGGGTGGGAATAGTGCCAGGGATTAGGGATGCTCCAGGATGGAGAGGAGAGGGCAGGGAAGAGGCTGCACCTTCACAGGATCACTGAGGGGGGAAGATGGGTGAGAATCCCCTACAATAACCCAGATAGGAGACTTCCAAGCCCTGCTCCTTCCCCTCTTTTTAGGACCATTTTTCCTCTTTTTAGGATGATTTTCCCTGGTTTTAGGAATATTTTCCCTCTTTTTAGGACCGTTTCCACTCTTTTTAGGACAGCTGGAGATAGGCTGGATGCCGTTTCCATGATTCTGTGCTGTTCATCTGCATTTTATGTTGTTATCAGTCAATAAATCCCTGTGTTCACAGTTGGGGATTGTAAAGCAAAACACTTCAAAGTCATAAAAATAACTATGGGGGAAAAAAATCATAAAATATGAAGCAATATTTGAGAATTCCACACTTGGATATTCATGTTTTCCAACAACAAATCTGCTCAGAGAGGATTTTTTCCAAGAGATGTTGCAATCCATATTTTTGGCATTCAAAAAAAGTGTTCCAGGAACAAAGTCCTTGTGAGCTCCAGCCAGTTTTATCTTCAAATTATTAATGGGAAACTGAGATCTGGGAATGCAGAGTTCCCCATGGTCCATAAGCCCAGAATTCCCGCTGTTATCCCAGTAAAACCAGTTTAAACAGAATAAAACTCCCCAGCAGAGTGAGTGCTGCCTTTTATCCCCCATCAGATGCTAAATGTCCTCTTTCAAACCTATTCCTTTCAAATCCATTCCCTGCTCCAACTTCACTTGGGGAGAAATGGGAATTCTCCATGATCAAGGAGGAAATTGCTTTCCCTTTTGTTAGGAATAATTAGGAATGCAATTTATCCCCCCTTCCCTTAATTACGAGTGCAGGAGGATCCATTTGCCTCGTTAAATATTTATTGTTCCAGCCTAGGTAGGAAGGAGCACAGCCCTGGAAGTGCAGCCTTGGAAATCCATCCCTGTTTTCCAGAGTAATAATTTCATCTCGGATCACTTTCCCCCCTCAACCTGCAGCACAAATCCACCAGGATTTTATAAACTTTTACTGCTACTGGCTTTGGGGCTGCAAAAACCTGGAATTTCAGCCTCTTGGCTTGGAGATCAAGAGTGAAACTGAAGTGGGGAAGATCCCTGAGCAAGGCTGGGATTTATTTCGTGGGGCTGTCTATAAATCAAGGACGATTTAATGTCCACCCTGCTCGTTCCCGTCTGGAGTTTGTGGTGGAGCCGTGCAGAATTTGAGTCATGTGTGAAATATTTCTGTCCATCTGCTCCAACAGGAGGAGAACAACTCTTCCAAGAGCTGCTTTTGTCCATGATAAATCTCCAAGGGAAGCCCAGCAGATGTGGAGGGTGGGTGCTCCACGCAGACCTTCGGCCACGTCCTGCATTGTTCACCCAGGACCTCGGCCCCGAGGAAGATTCCCAGAATTCTTGGATTGCTCCAGCTTGAAGCAACTGAGAAAACATCTTGGGCTGTTTGACCCGTTGGGTCGTGAAAATAAATATTTGGAGGGAAGGAATTTCTGTGGGATATTTCCCAAATCCGAGGGCCCGTGTGTTGCTCTGGCTCACGAGGGGACAGGTCCGTGTCGTGTCCGTGGCAGGAGGACCTGGGATGGGACCACTGGTGGCTTTTTCAGCTGTTCCTCAAGAGGAGCTCCAGGGCAGAGAGATTGGGGTCACCCAGGGAGAGAATAATTCCCATTTGAGAAGGAGGAGAAGGAGGGAATTTCATGGATAAAGCCCTGCTGGCTGCTATAGGAGCTCACAGCACTGTGGCCCCACAAAAACAACATTTCTGTGGGGCTGGGCTGGATTTGGAGCCGGATCCTGCTGGCAGGGCCTGCAGAGCTCTGACAGGGGTGTCCCTGAGGGTCCTGCTGCCCATCCCACAGCCCCCTGATGTGGAAAGGGACCTTTCCCAGGATCATTTCCAAATCCCCCCTCTCCTCATCCCTGGCTGGGGCAGCCGATTGTCACTAAAAGGAAAGTGTCACAATTCTGCAGATGGCAGGGATCCAGGGTTGGACCCTCCTTGTTAGAGGAGACCAGGGACAAATGGAGGAGAGGGAGGAGGAGGAGGAGGAGGAGACCCTGAGAAACCTCTAAAAACCCCTACAGACCCCTACAAAGCCCTGCAAACCCCTAGAGGCCCTGCCAAACCCCTAAAAACCCTTACAGACCCCTAAAAACCCTGACAAGCCCCTCAAAACCCCTACAAACCCCTAGAGACCCTGACAAACCCCTAAACACCCCTAAAAACCCCTACAGACCCCTAAAAAACCCCGACAAACCCCTACAAACCCTGACAAGCCCCTCAAAAACCCTACAAACCCCTACAGACCCCTACAGACCCTTCCAAGCCCCCCCAAACTCCAAACTTTTCTCTACAAACAAACAGGGGATGTTCCCCCAGGGCCACCTTTACTGCCTGGCAGGTGGAAGGGCCAGAAAAAGGGAAAGGAAACCCCCGGGCTCTGGACAGCCCTGGGCTTGGGTTTGGGTTTGGGTTTGGGCTTGGGTTTCCCAAGGTTTCCTTGCCAAACCTGCGCTCTGCAAACAACACTGGGGTTTATTCCATCAATCTCCCAACACCCAAGCAGCTGGTCCCAGAAATTCTGGGAGAATTTGCAGTTCCAGGTGGAATCGTGGGAGAATCAGGAGCTCTTCCCTCATCCACAGGAAGCCAGAGCGTTGTTTCTGTTGATGTCACATTTAGAGGAGCTGTGTGTTGTCCCCTGTCTTTGCCAAAGTTGGGTTTCTGGTTTAAAACCCTTCTTAAAGGGTTTAAAACTGGACTGCAAACCTGCTCTAGGCTCTGCTGTCCCCTGGTTTTATCCCTGGATTATAAATGGGAAACTGAGGCCTGGCCATAGGGAGCTCCCCATGGTCCATGAGCCGAGAATTCCTGCTGTTATCCCAGTAAAACCAGTTTAAACAGAATAAAACTCCCTAGCAGAGGTGAGAACTGCCTTTTATCTCCATCATACTAAATGACTGTCACTGTCATATTTTCTGAAAAATCCTCTTGCCCAGGATTTCTCTCCTGGGAAGCTGAGAAGCCTCAGAAAAAAGGAAAACAATTCTTCTCTCATTTGCTTTTCCTGTGTTTTGCTCATGTGGAATGTGTTTAAAAAGGAAAACAATTCTTCTCTCATTTGCTTCTCCTGTGTTGTGCTGGTGTGGGATGTGTGTGGAGATTGTTCACCCACAGGTGATTGTTCCATTGCATTCTGCTGGGAGTTGTTTTCACTCTTTGGCCAATCAGGGCCAAGCTGTGTCAGGACTCTGGAAACAGTCACGAGTTTCATTATTATCTTTTATCCTCCTGTAAGAATCCTTTCTGTATCCTTTAGTATAGTTTAGTATTACATTCTTTAATATAATACAGATCATAAAATAATAAATCAGCCTTCTGAGAACATGGAGTCAGATCCATCATCTCTCCTCTTGTTGGTGGACCCCACGTTTTACAATACTAAATAAAAACCTTTGGCTATCTGAGACAGCTTAAGACACAGTTTTGAGTTAATTAGTTAAGGAAACAAAACAATTTTTAGTAGAATCTAATTGACAAATTACTTTAGGTGAACAATCTTCCTAATACATTCCACACGGGTAAAAGCAACAGGAGTAGTAAGCAGAGATAAGAATTGTTTTCTCTTCTTCTCTTTGTGCTTCTCTAGGAAAAATCTTGAGAGAGAATTGTGTCTCTGTTCAGAGAGTGTGAATGCCACACCTGGGGAGGGTTGGCTCGTTACTATGGCAACCCCTGCCTGTCAATCAAGATGTAGGAACATGATCTGGACCACTGGACAGCAAGGAAGGGGTTAATGGACCAGTCTTCAGGAGGAGCTGGAGGTAGATAGAGGTAGAAAAGGTGCAGCCTCCCTTTTGAAGAGGAGCACCTGGCTGGTCATCAGGGGGGCTCCCAGCACTGTAATTTTTCCTTATTTAGTCCTTTTGTTGTCGTTTTTGTTAAGGTTTAATACACCTTTAAAATTTTAAAAGTGAGCAGTCACTTCTCACCCTGGGGAAAGAGAAGGAGAGAGTTTGGCTGTCTGTGTCTGTCTAAGGGAAAAACCAAATGATCCTGTCTGGGATTGTTGTGCTGTTTGCCTTTGGGTAGGCGGGAATTCAGCCTGGCATGGGGAGGGTTTTGTACTCATGGGATGGTTTGGGTTGGAAGGGAACAAATCCCATCCCATCCCATCCCAGGTGCTCCAGCCCCGATGTCCAGCCTGGCCCTGGGCACTGCCAGGGCTCCAGGGGCAGCCCCAGCTGCTTTGGGCACCCTGGGAGAGCCCAAACCTCTCCAACCAGGCCTTGCCAGGCTACAAACCCCCTGTGGGAAATAGCCCTGGGGCACCTGGAACCTTCCAGCAAATCATTATTTCCTTTCCTGGATCCATTTGCTGCAATGGGCTTTGCTCCTGGTTCTCATCCTGGATTCAGGAATCTGAATGCCAGAGTGGTTTGGGTGGGAAGGGATCTTCAATGCCAGCTCCTTCCAGCCCAGGGACACCTCCCCCTGTGCCAGGTGCTCCAGCCCCAATGTCCAGCCTGGCCTTGGGCACTGCCAGGGATCCAGGGGCAGCCACAGCTGCTCTGGCAATTCCAGCCCAGCCCCTGCCCACCCTGCCAGGGAACAATTCCCAATTCCCAAGATCCCATCCAGCCCTGCCCTCTGGCACTGGCAGCCATTCCCTGGCTCCTGTCCCTCCATCCTTGTCCCCAGTCCCTCTGCAGCTCTCCTGGAGCCCCTTCAGGCCCTGCCAGGGCTCTGAGCTCTCCCTGGAGCCTTCTCCTCTCCAGGGGAGCCCCCCCAGCTCTCCCAGCCTGGCTCCAGAGGGGCTCCAGCCCTGCAGCAGCTCCATGGGTTGCTCTGGGCCCTCTCCAGCAGCTCCAGGTGCTGCTGAGGTTGGAATTCCGAGCTCTGCAGGTGGGGAATCACCTGAGAGGGGCAGACGGGAGGATCCCCTCTCTCATCGTGCTGCACTCACTGGAGGATGAGCTCAGGGCAGGAGCAGAGTTCCCTGCTGCTTCTCCAGCCTGTCCTAAGAAACCATGAAGGTTGTTTCCTTTTTTTTTTTTTTTTAATCTGTTTATTTGTGGGCAGTTTCTCCCTGTACCCACCTGGTTTGGGGTTGGGGGGAACCCAGCAGAGCTTGAACGAGGCCTCCTCAATCCCTTCCCCTCCTCCCGACCTGACAGATCCAAACAAAACACAAGGAGGCACAGCAGCTCTTTTTGGGAGCACAGCTGTTGGCAGGCACGCTGCAAACACACATCAAAGGCCTGGCAGGGCCTCTGTGCCTCTTGAAACCTGCCCCTGCTTTTCCTGGCTCCAGGGGCCGCTTCCTCCTCCCTGGCCAGGTGACAATTTCCCTCCAGGACCTGTTGCTGGGTGAAACAGCAAGATTTTATCAGCCCCCACCGTGCTCCCCAGGTGTGGCAGGCACAGCTGGCTCGGCTCTGCAGCTCCAAGAACACTTTCTAAGCACTCCATATTTAATTTTCCGACAGTTGTTATCTCTCACCTGCAAACTCCTCCAGTCTGACACTCCGTATCCTGCGGCTGAGGGGAGCAGCAGTGAAATCAGCAGGATCAAAGTGGAAGTTTCCTGCTGGAGCTGCAAATAAAGCTCCCTCCACAGCCAGGGCTGCTGTCCTGATGTGACTCCAGATACTGAATCCTCCTGGCAACTTGGGAAGCTGCTCAGAGGCCAAACATGAGATATTCCCCCTCCAGGTGACTCTTCCCAGCTGTGCTCTCGAGTCCTCACTGCCTGTAGGATTGCAGCTTCTCCCCGTGACTGGCAGCAGTCAGATGAGTTCTGTCACATCTTCAACATCCCAAGGGCAGACTGGACAGGGCTTGGAGCCACCTGGGACAGTGGGAGGTGTCCCTGCCACGGCAGGGGTGGCACTGGGTGGGATTTCAGGTCCCTTCCAACCCCAAACCATTCCAGAAATCTGGTATTTCACAGGGGCTGATTTCAGCTCTCACTGCTGGATTGTGCTGCAGTCCTGTGAGGAGAGGCTGAGAGATGTGGGGAGGGGCTGGAGAATCCCTGAGGGAGCTGGGAAGGGGCTGGAGAATTCCTGAGGGAGCTGGGAAGGGGCTGGAGAATCCCTGAGGGAGCTGGGCAGGGGCTGGAGAATTCCTGAGGGAGCTGGGCAGGGGCTGGAGAATCCCTGAGGGAGCTGGGAAGGGGCTGGAGAATTCCTGAGGGAGCTGGGAAGGGGCTCAGCAGGAGCAAAGGAGGCTCAGGGGGCCCTTGTGGCTCTGCACAGCTCCTGGCAGGAGGGGACAGCCGGGGGGTCGGGCTGTGCTCCAGGGAACAGGGACAGGAGCAGAGGGAACGGCCTCAGGCTGGGCCAGGGCAGGCTCAGGGGGGATTTTTGGGAGGAATTCTCCATGGAAAGGGCTGCCCAGCCTGGCACAGGTGCCCAGGGCAGGGGTGGATCCCCATCCCTGGGGGGATTTAGGAGCCCTGTGGATGTGGCACTTAGGGACAGGGGCAGGGCTGGCCTTGGCAGGACTCGATGATCTCAGAGGGCTTTTCCAGCCTTGATGATTTTATAATTCCATGAAGACATCAGGATCTGCCCCTTCTGACCCATGTCCAGTGTCCAGCTGGGCTCTGTGATCCCTCCTAAAGCCACCTTGGGTGCCTGAGGTGCCAGTGCATTTTATCCTTGGAAACATCCAGTGCCACCACGAGACCAGCCACTTCTTACCTCCTATCTAAAGGCCCTGCTGGGTCCATTTCTGCTGCCATCCTGCCTCCCAAAATTCAAATTGCACCCCAGGACATGGGATAAGATGAATGATGAAGTCACATCTGTCCATACATCAGCCGAGAAAACAGCTGGATTCCCACTCAGGAACATCTGCTGACCGTGTCTTATAGGAACATCATCCAGGAGTGATGATTTGACTGGAATCAGAGATAATGTGTTTAAAGGCTTGTAAAATCTGACCTGAATTGCTTTTGGACTATTGTTACTGCCAGCAGATTGAAGCTGGGAGCTGCTGACACCAAAACACAAGCCCCATAATTAGTAACAAACAGCAGCATGGTGGGGTTTGTTTTATTACCTCATAATTTGAACCAGAAACTGCTGGTGGTGTCTTCTGGGATAAAAAAAAACCAACAAAAACACAATGCTCTGCTCCAGACAGTTTGAGAGGAATGCTCTGGATTTGATGGCAATGAAGGAACAGGCTCCAGGGCCTGGAGTTTGTTGATTTCTCTGCTGCTGTTATTTCCAGTTAAAGTGTCATCTCACTTGGATCTTCCATCCAAACTTCTTTGGGAATGTGTGAACCTCAGTCCCACCAGGATCTGTCTCGCACAGTGTGTTCCATGTCGGGAAGCAAAGCCCAGGCTGTCTCTCAGCTTTGCCTCAGGCAGCTGCTGCCAGCAGGGACCTCCCAGAATCCCAGAATCCCTGAATCAGCTGGGCTGGAAAAGACCTTTGGGATCATCACATCCAATCTGTGACCTGACACCACCTTGTCCCCAGCCCAGAGCTCTGAGTGCCACCTCCAGGGATTCCTGGGACACCCCCAGGGATGGGCACTGCAACCCTCCCTGGGCAGCCCCTGCCAAGCCCTGACCACCCTTTCCATGCAGAACTTTTCCCCCAATATGCAAAAATGGGATTTTAAGGACATTCAGGGCTCCTTTTCTGTGGTTGGTGTGAGGGGTTTGGAGCTGGGGGGGAACAGGGAATATTCCCTGCCAGAAGGGGCTGGGGTAGGGACACCTCTGCTGCTGGGGGTTGCACTGCATGGATATTCCCTGCTGGGAAAAGCCTTTGGGATTCTGGTGTTCAGGATCCCAGAGATGAGGTGGGAAAAGAGCTCCAAGGACATCGAGTCCCAGCTGATCCCCACCTTGTCCCCAGCCCAGAGCTCTGAGTGCCACCTCCAGGGATTCCTTGGGCACCCCCAGGGATGGGCACTGCAACCCTCCCTGGGCAGTGCCAAGGCCTGAGCCCCCTTTCCATGGGGAAATTCCTGCTGTGCCCACCCTGAGCCTGCCCTGGCCCAGCCTGAGGCCGTTCCCTCTGCTCCTGTCCCTGTTCCCTGGAGCACAGCCCGACCCCCCGGCTGTCCCCTCCTGCCAGGAGCTGTGCAGAGCCACAAGGGCCCCCTGAGCCTCCTTTGCTCCAGGCTGAGCCCCTGCCCAGCTCCCTCAGGAATTCTCCAGCCCCTTCCCAGCTCCCTCAGGAATTCTCCAGCCCCTTCCCAGCTCCCTCAGGAATTCTCCAGCCCCTTCCCAGCTCCCTCAGGGATTCTCCAGCCCCTTCCCAGCTCCCTCAGGAATTCTCCAGCCCCTTCCCAGCTCCCTCAGGGATTCTCCAGCCCTTCCCCAGCTCCATTCCCTGCCCTGGACACTCTCCAGCCTCTCCAAGTCCTTCTTGTCCAAAGGGATGCAGAATTGAGCCCAGGATTGGAGGTTCTGGCCTTGGCAGGGCTGGGTTAACAGTTGGCCTCACTGAGCTCAGAGGGATTTTCCCACCTCGATGATTTTATTATTCCAACCATGGACACAAAGGGTTGTGCAGATGGGTTTGGGATTTGGGGCTTTGAGGGGGAATGTTGTCCCTGAGGTCACAGACCTTCTGCCAGGAGGATTTGGCTCTGCAGGATGAGGCATCTGAAACCCAGCAGGTGCTGGGAGCTACCAGGGGACAGAGGATTGGGCAAAATCCTTTTTTATTTTATTCCAGAAATGGTCATTGCCATCACTCCACACTGGAAAGGTTTAACAATATCACCCTCCCTGCTGTATCCACAAAAAGCCGACCCCTGAATGCTGCCAGGGCTCGTCTGGAAGCCATGGCCTGATTTCACACCTTGGTTTTCCCTCCTGGATGGCCCCAGGTGCTCCACCAGCCCCCCCACAGCTCCTTGGGGGTTTTCATGGCGCTGCTTGGGGTAGGAACAGATTTCCTGGAAACCTTCCAGTCCCTGTGGCTGTGGGCACAAATGGGGCCCTGCAGATGTCCCTGTGCAGGGAAAACCCTTCCAGCTGCTCCCAGGACACCCCTGCTCCGAGGAGAGGAGAGGAGAGGAGAGGAGAGGAGAGGAGAGGAGAGGAGAGGAGAGGAGAGGAGAGGAGAGGAGAGGAGAGGAGAGGAGAGGAGAGGAGAGGAGAGGAGAGGAGAGGAGAGGAGAGGAGAGGAGAGGAGAGGAGAGGAGAGGAGAGGAGAGGAGAGGAGAGGAGAGGAGAGGAGAGGAGAGGAGAGGAGAGGAGAGGAGAGGAGAGGAGAGGAGAGGAGAGGAGAGGAGAGGAGAGGAGAGGAGAGGAGAGGAGAGGAGAGGAGAGGAGAGGAGAGGAGAGGAGAGGAGAGGAGAGGAGAGGAGAGGAGAGGAGAGGAGAGGAGAGGAGAGGAGAGGAGAGGAGAGGAGAGGAGAGGAGAGGAGAGGAGAGGAGAGGAGAGGAGAGGAGAGGAGAGGAGAGGAGAGGAGAGGAGAGGAGAGGAGAGGAGAGGAGAGGAGAGGAGAGGAGAGGATGGAGCATCCCTGTCCTGATCCTCCATCCCTGTGCTGAGCCTCCATTCTGGTGGGAAGGGAAGGGAAGGGAAGGGAAGGGAAGGGAAGGGAAGGGAAGGGAAGGGAAGGGAAGGGAAGGGAAGGGAAGGGAAGGGAAGGGAAGGGAAGGGAAGGGAAGGGAAGGGAAGGGAAGGGAAGGGAAGGGAAGGGAAGGGAAGGGAAGGGAAGGGAAGGGAAGGGAAGGGAAGGGAAGGGAAGGGAAGGGAAGGGAAGGGAAGGGAAGGGAAGGGAAGGGAAGGGAAGGGAAGGGAAGGGAAGGGAAGGGAAGGGAAGGGAAGGGAAGGGAAGGGAAGGGAAGGGAAGGGAAGGGAAGGTGTTATGAACAAGAAATGGGTTGTCCGATTTAAAGTTTGTAATTTAAGTGGTTGAAATGTTCTGTAACAATGTATTTTCTTGCCTGTTCTCAGTGACTGTGGGGCTGGGGAGGTCCTAGCGCGGTCCCGGCGGGGCCGGGGCAGCCCTCGCGGATGGTGCCAGCAGGGACCGGCCTGTCCCGGGAGCGTCCCGGGAGCGGCGGGCTGCCTCCCCCCCATGGGGCACGGGTACCAGGGGGGAGGGGGCACTCCGGGGGTGACAAAGGGGGGGAAGGGACTGACCCGAGTTCCTTCCCAGCAGAGACAGCTGCAAAGTGTAACCTACTGTCCCCTAAATACTGGTAGATTGAAATGCTAACGTAGTAGTTAACGCTGTATTGTACCAGTATCACCTTGCCTGAGACGGTTTCTCTAAGGGGATAGGAAGGGGATATCCAGATATGTAAATGAATCCTGGACCCAAGATGCAACGGGGGGGGTGAAAACCCCCAAACTCGTCGAATAAAACCCCAAAACAACGAGCCACCTCAACTGAGAGTAGAGCGGGGTCAGGATATCAGAATCCCAAGCCTGCAGAAATGCTGGAAGCCTCGATCGCCCCTCACCCTAGCTGCAAAGGACCACGGCGCGAGTGAGGACCTCGAGGCTAGCCGGCAGGAGGCACGGGTATACCCTAGCGCTCGTGCGAGGACGGGACCCCCAGCTCTGCCCCTCAGGGGACAAAGCTGCTGCACTATTCCTCCTCCTCTGAGTCACCCGGGAAACAGCGACAGGAGCCGCGGACCTGCCGAATGCCCCTATCCTGAGCTGATCACCTTTAATAAAGGCATCAAAAGGAGAATTGTCTCCTGCCCATTTATTACGGAAGGGAAGGGAAGGGAAGGGAAGGGAAGGGAAGGGAAGGGAAGGGAAGGGAAGGGAAGGGAAGGGAAGGGAAGGGAAGGGAAGGGAAGGGAAGGGAAGGGAAGGAGATGCCCACGTGTTTGCCATTACTCAGCCCCAGCCTTTCCAGGGCTGGATCCACAGATCCCAGGGAAGCAGAGCTGCCAACAGCATCGCCAGGAATGAGTTCAGCCCTCTCTGGCAGCCAAGTCTGGCTGGCTTGGGAGGGTTCCTTGGCTCTGCAGCTCTGTGCTGGTGGTTTGAGGGAGCTGAGCAGCTCTGCAGGGAGCTGATGTGCTGCTGGCTCCCAGCCTTCACTGGGGGGTTGGAAACTCCCGGGATGGGCCCCTCAGGACACATCCTGGGGAATTTTATTTGCAAAAAAACCATCCTTGGTGCTCAGTGTTCAGGATAAAACCTCTCTTTTCTGGAAGCTGAGCTCAAGGGTTTTAGTTGCTGAGGGAAAAGGCACCTTCTATGGAAATAGTGTTTTCTGCTGGGAAGATAAGAAGTGATTTCAGGTCAGGAAAGTGTTTAGGTGGAAAATTCCTCCCCAGTTGGAAAGGTTCCCCTGATCTCCCTGGAGACTGGGGCGAGTTGAGAAGGGAAAAGGAGCAGCAGAGATTTGAACCCAGCTCTAAAAGAGGCTCCCAAAGCAGAGCAGCTCCCTCCCCATCGCCCCAGGGGCTTCTTGGAACCCCAGATTGCTCCAGAGCAGCAGATTGCACGTGGGAAGAGCAGGATGGGGAGGGGAAGATAAATGTGGAGATGGACTGTGGAGAGGCACAGCGAGCTGTCGGTTCATCTTCTGGCAAAACAGCTCCGTGCTTTCCTCCCTGTCCTTTCCATGGGGGAATCTGGCCCAGGGTGACTGAAAGGAGGGTGGCTGTGGCATGTGACACAACAAAATCACCTCTAAAGGGACCCTGTGCATAACCAAAACTGTTTTCTGCCACACTTGCTGTTCCAGGGATGCTGACAGGGAATGGGAAGGTGGGAAAAGTCCCTCAAATCCATGGTTTCTGCCCATTTTCTGTGCAGGAGAGACTTTGCTGCAGAGCTCTGAGGAACAGGGAGGAGCCATTCCCATCCCACCGCTCCTTCCCCACTCACCTGGGGAGAATGAGGATTTTTAGAGAGATTTGCCCTGGTTTGGGGCATGCAGGTGCTCCAGTGCCTCATCCCACAGGAGCAGGACTGTCCCCATCCCTACAGGCTGCCTGAGACCTCCAGTCATGAGCCTCTCACCTTCTCTGAGACTCCAAAGCTTTTCCTCACCACTGAGCAGCAGTGGAGGCTCCAGAACCGCTTCCCAAAATGGCCAGGGGAAGAATGGATTTGGTTTTGCTGGTTTGTGGGCAATTATTGGCCTTGTCCTGAGAGCCATCTTTGCACTGGCTGGGACAACCTGGCTGTCACCCTCACCAGAGAGCTGCTGAGTCGCCCAGGGGAGTGGGAGAGCCCAGGCAATTCCTGGAGAACTCAGGAGAACTCAGGAGAACTCAGGAGAACTCAGGAACTCCTGGAGAACTCAGGAGAACTCAGGAACTCCTGGAGAACTCAGGAGACATGGACATGGATGAAAAGGGGATTTCCTGGAGCCACCCCATAGGCTGGAAGGCAAGAGGAGGCTGGGAAGGACATGGTGGCCCTGGAAGGAGCCAGGGCACTGCCAACACAAACAGCTGGGTCTCAGCAGGTTTGTTCCAGAGGTCAAGCATCCCCTGCCCAGGTCCTGTCAGC
Source organism: Fringilla coelebs (assembly GCF_963513975.1). Taxonomy (NCBI): domain Eukaryota; kingdom Metazoa; phylum Chordata; class Aves; order Passeriformes; family Fringillidae; genus Fringilla; species Fringilla coelebs. Next base: position 1,329,928 of record NC_140054.1, on the reverse strand, counting down.
TGCTGGAATTGCTCCAAACCAGAGCCTTGTTTGCACCTTTTCCATGTCTGGAGGCTCTCCACACATCCATCCCCCTTGGGGCAGGGATGGTCACTCGTCCCTTGCCGGTGTCCATGTTTGAGAAGGTTCCTGGTGGGTTCCTGGTGACAGCTGCTTGTTTTATAGCCATGCACAGCTGTCCACATGCACATGTGTGTCCTCATGGATGGATCTGTGTCCACGCTTACGGATGTGTGTCCTTGTTCATGTGTGTGTGTCCATGCCAATGGATGTGTGTCCATATAGATGGATGTGTGTCCATGTCAATGGATGTGTGTCCATGTTCATGGATGTGTGTCCGTGTTCATGGATGTGTGTCCTTGTTCATGTGTGTGTGTCCATATCCAAGGATGTGTATCCATGTTCATGGATGTGTGTCCGTGTCAATGGATGTGTGTCCGTGTCAATGGATGTGTGTCCATGTTCATGGACGTGTGTCCATGTTCATGGATGTGTGTCCTTGTTCATGTGTGTGTGTCCATGTCAATGGATGTGTGTCCATGTCAATGGATGTGTGTCCATGTTCATGGATGTGTGTCCATAATGGATGTGTGTCCATGTTCATGGATGTGTGTCCATGTTCATGTGTGTGTGTCCTTGTTCATGGATGTGTGTCCATGTCAATGGATGTGTGTCCTTGTTCATGGATGTGTGTCCTTGTTCATGGATGTGTGTCCATGTTCGTGGATGTGTGTCCATAATTATTTATGGATGTGTGTCCGTGTTCATGGCTGTGTGTCCTTGTTCATGGATGTGTGTCCATAATGGATGTGTGTCCACATTCATGGCTGTGTGTCCATATCCATGGATGTGTGTCCGTGTTCATGGCTGTGTGTCCATATTTATGGCCGTGTGTCCGTGTTCATGGATGTGTCCACATTCATAGCTGTGTGTCCATATTTATGGATGTGTCCCCACATTCATAGCTGTGTGTCCATATTTATGGCCGTGTGTCCATGTTCATGGATACGTTTGCACACGGATTGCCCTCTCCACAGGGTCCCCATGACCTCTCCTTCCCAGGAACCCACCCCAGATTTCCTCAGGTTCTCTCTGCCACCCCCCAGCCCCTGGGGACAGGGACATTTCTCCCTGCTCCACATGTTTCCAATACATTCCTTGGGGTTTTTATCCTCTCCCAGGGGATGGAATTGGGGTCTGGGACACTCTGTGTGCCATGGAGATCCTTCCCTCTGTCCTCAGGAGGTGTCAGGAGACCTCCAGGCTGCTCCTTCCCCAGCAGTGTCCGTGGTCCATCTCTGCTCTGGACACCAGGATCGCTGGAATTTCAATTCCTATTCCAACCAGTTCTCCCAGGCTCTGCTGAACATCCGTGGCTGGATGTCCTCCGTGCTGGACCTTCAGAACCCTGGGGGTAAATCAGATTTATTTGGGAATGTGGAAGGAGGGATATTTGGGACATATGAATTCCTGCCTGCCCTAGAGCTCCTGAAGATGTGGTGGGACAGAACATTTTAAGGGAAGTTCTGGGCGTTCCAGCCTCTTCCTGGTTCAGATCATTCAGAATCACATCAAGACTGGAAAAGACATTCCAAGATCATCAAGTCCAACCTTTGAGTCCCACCATTCCCCCTAAACCATGGCAGGCAGTGTCTGCTCGGGTTTTGAACACTTCCAGGGATGGTGACTCCACTTCTTCCCTGGCTGAAGGAGCTGTCAGGACTGTGACCCAGGAGAGGGTCCCAAAACTACATATGAGCTGTGCCACCAAAATCCCCCTTCTCTGCCCGATTTCTTTACCCTCAGGAGGAGAGAGGGTCCAGGAATAGCTCCAAGAACGAAATTTTTGGTATAAAATGGAAAAGTGAAGGAAGAATCAGGTTCTGCCCATGAGAGGATGGTACAGAAGGGCCTCCTGCAGCTGTGATTCCCAGAACTCGGATCCCAGAGGCTCCATGAACCTGCTGAAGCTGAGCCCTGCATCTCACAGGCAGTGGAGAAAGTTCCCTGACTCCAGGGTCAGCTCTCCAAATGTTTTATTGCCAGGAAAGGGTTGGGACGTTTTGGAGTGGGGCAAAGGTCACCAAAGGCCACCAAAGGCCACCAAAGGCCACCAAAGGCCACCAAAGGCCACAGTGTGTGGGATCACCGAGCCCTTCCTAGGGCTCCCAGCACAGAATCCTGAAGGAAAAGCAGGAAGAGAGCGAGGTGAAGGTGGGATCTGCAGCAGGGAATGGTAATTCCTTTTTTACACTGTTCTACAAATCATTTCCTAATCCATCCCCCTGGCAGATGAGGAGATGACTTTTATTGTCCCGCTGTGACAGTGCCATGACAGCTCTGCTGGGAGAGGATGGAAGGGAGGCAGGGGTGACTCACAAACATCTCCAGATTAAATAGGATAAAGAGAAAAAAATTGGGTTTTCCACATTTTCCACTGTCCATGGCCAAACTCCAGGCTGTGGTTAAAAGCCAGTCTTTATTTTTCAGCTCTGTAATTTGATTAAATAAATTTTTTTTTCTTCCCCTCAAACATTGCCTCTTTCATTATCTGTTCCTCAATAAAGCACTCCTTGGTGGAATTTCAGGATAATTATTGGCTGCTTTATTCCTTCAATCACAGGAGTCACACAGGCAGTGACAAACACATCCTTAAGGATGGAAGGAGCTTTATTTAAAGCAAGGATATGATTCACACTCCATTTTTATATTCCAAGTGCTTCAGAACATGGAAATACATGGGGAACAAAAATCCTGCAGCCAGATTTCCTCAGAAGCAAAAGGAAAAGGGCAAAATACTGAAATTATTTAGATTTCAACTTGAGACAGACCATGGGAAATCCTGGCAGGTTCTTTGTGCCATCAGGATGGACAGTCTGGCCATGGGAGTTCTCCTGAGGGATTCAGGGGTTCCTGGGAATGGGAAGAGTTCAGGGATTCAGGGGATCCTGGGAACAGCTCAGGGATTTGGGGTGTTCCTGGGAACAGCTCAGGGATTCAGGGGATCCTGGGAACAGCTCAGGGATTTGGGGTGTTCCTGGGAAGGAGAATGGCTCAAGGATTCAGGGAGCAGTTCAGAGATTTACGGTGTTCCTGGGAACAGCTCAGGGATTGGGGGTGTTCCTGGGAATGGGGACAGCTCAGGGATTATGGGGATGCTGGGAACAGGAACAGCTCAGGGATTCAGGAGGTCCCTGGGATTCAGGGGAACCCTGGAACAGGACCAGCTCAGGGATTCTGGGTGTTCCCAGGAAGGGGAGCAGCTCAGCTGTGGCCACATCCACGCTCCTTTCCCAATGTCCACGGCTGCTCCAGCAATCCTTCCTGCCCACTTGCACCGTTTTTCAAAACCATATTAGGATCCATCTGATCCTCACTTAAAAGCAATGCCGGGCAGGAATACTGGATCTGGGAACTGCTGCTCTGTGGCTGATGCTCAGAGCTCCAGGAGGTTCCTTCTGGGGCTGGATCTTGTGATTTGCTTTGCTGAGACTGTGCCTTTGGAAAAGGGAAAGAGTCACGGATTCACAGAAAGGTTTGGGGTGGAAAGGACCTGAAATCCCACCCAGAGCCACCCCTGCCCTGGCAGGGACACCTCCCCCTGTCCCAGGTGCTCCAGCCTGGCCCTGGGCACTGCCAGGGCTCCAGGGGCAGCCCCAGCTGCTCTGGGCACCCTGGGAGAGCCCAAACCTCTCCAACCAGGCCTTGCCAGGCTACAAACCCCCTGTGGGAAATAGCCCTGGGGCACCTGGAACCTTCCAGCAAATCATTCTTTCCTTTCCTGGATCCATTTGCTGCAATGGGCTTTGCTCCTGGTTCTCATCCTGGATTCAGGAATCTGAATGCCAGAGTGGTTTGGGTGGGAAGGGATCTTCAATGCCAGCTCCTTCCAGCCCAGGGACACCTCCCCCTGTGCCAGGTGCTCCAGCCCCAATGTCCAGCCTGGCCTTGGGCACTGCCAGGGATCCAGGGGCAGCCACAGCTGCTCTGGCAATTCCAGCCCAGCCCCTGCCCACCCTGCCAGGGAACAATTCCCAATTCCCAAGATCCCATCCAGCCCTGCCCTGTGGGACACGGCCAGCAGAGCGCAGGGAGCCGGGGGAGCTCGGCAGCGGCAGCGCTGGGGGTCAGAGCCGATCTCACGCTGAGCGTGACTCAGACGGGATCAGCTGTCAGCCTGGGGCCCTGCAAACAGCGAAATCACTGGAAAACTCAGGAAGGAGCCAGGATGCTCCGGGAGGGTGTTGGGGACACGGCAGAGGCACCCACGGAGCTGGGAATGGTCCCTGCAGGCAGGGACGGGCGGGACACGGCTCCAGCCGCAGAGGGGATGAATCTGAGGGGGATGAGCATCCCGGGGCTGCAGGGATTTAACTCTCCTCTGCAGGATTTAATGCCCAGAGAGGGAAAGGTCTGTCAGGAGTGATTTATTTGGGATCATCAGGGCTCAGTGGGTTACAGATCCTGCGGGAAGCACCAGGAAAAGTCCAGGACGGCACAACCAGGAGAGAACCCGCCTGTCCTGTGCCTGCTGCGGCCCTGGTGTGAGCCGGGCACGCTCCAGAAGCTGCTCCAGCTGCGGAAGCTCTGCCCCGGGGCTGTGGGTGTGCTCAGGGCGCTCCTTCCCAGGCGGGGATGCTCCCGCTGGCTGGGCTGGACCAGCCGCACCGCTGGCCGTGGGGACGGGATGTGACCGCGGCCGCATCCAGGCTGCAGCTCCCCCGGCGAGAGCCAGAGCTGCTCCTTTATCTCTGATATCCCCGTGACATCCACAGCGCAGGGCTGTGAGAACGGGGGCGCTGCCCGAGCGGCTGCTGTCCCCGGGGAGCCGCGGGACAGGACCCGGGCACCCCCGGCAGGGAGGAGACTCTTCCAGCAGATTCCTTTCCCTGCTTTGGTCCCTCTCTAAAACATCCACCTTCCCCTACCTTTATCTTCTGGGGGAAACAGGTATTTCTGCTCCTTTCCCAGCCCCGGCAGCCGCGCTGGCAGCGGGGGATGCGCAGCCCCGCTCCCCGCGCCCACTGTGGCTGCTCGAGTTAGCTGAGCCTCCCTCCTGCAGCCCCCGCTGCTTCGGCGAGGGTGGGGAGGCACCCCCAGCGTCCCCCCAGCACCCCCAGCGTCCCCCCAGCACCCCCAGCGCCCTCAGCATCCTCAGCGCCCCCAGCACCCCCAGAACCCCAGCACCCCCAGGACCTCCAGGACCCCCAGCATCTCCAGCCCCCCCCCAGCCCCCCCACAACCCCCAGCACCCTCAGAACCCCCAGCCCCCCCAGCACCCTCAGAACCCCCAGCGCCCCCAGCACCTCCAGAGCCTCCAGGTCTTCCAGCCCCCACAGCCCCCCCAGAACCCCCAGCACCCTCAGCCCTCCCAGAAGCCCCAGAACCCCCAGCACCCCTAGCACCCCCAGCACCCCCAGCCCCCCCAGCACCCTCAGCACCCCCAGCCCCCCCAGCACCCCCAGCACCCCCAGCACCCCCAGCACCCCTAGCCCCCCCAGCCCCCTCAGTCCCCCCAGCACCCCCAGCATTTCCAGCCCCCTCAGCCCCCCCAGCATCCCCAGCATTTCCAGCACCCCCAGAACACCCAGCATCCCCAGAATCCCCAGAACCTCCAGCACCCCCAGCCCCCTCAGACCCCCCCCAGCATTTCCAGCCCCCCAGCATTTCCAGCCCCCCCAGCACCCCCAGCCCCCCCCAGCACCCCCAGCGCCCCCATCACCCCTAGCCCCCTCAGCCCCCTCAGCACACGCAGCCCCCCCAGCCCCTTCAGCCCCCCCAGCGCCCCCAGGGCCCTGCCCGGGGCTGCAGCAGGGCACAAAGAGCAGGTCGCCGCTGGCACACGGACGGTGTCACCCTGGTGCTGTCACCCAGCCCCCGCAGTCCCCGTGCCCTCGGGCCTCCCTCGGGCTGGGCCCCAGCAGAGGAGGGCTGGGGGCTCTGGGGGGCTCACACACCAATCTGAGTTTGCACGGGTTTGAGCAATCTGGCAGGAGGAAAAGCGATGTGGCACCCAGGGAGAGGGGCAAGGCTGGCAGCAGCAGCAGCAGCCAGGCCAGCCCAGGAGGGACCCTGGGCACCTCTGCAGCGGGGTCAGGGGTGGGAGCTCGGGGCAGCCCTGTCAGGGCAGGAGCAGCACTCGGCTCTCCTCAATTCCCGGCTTTATCCACCAGAAGAACAAAGCGAAGCTTGTAAATCCCCGAGCCCTTTGGTGCCTGAGCCCTTAAATCCTGCAAATCCCCCTGCAGCCTTGCAGGAGCAGCGGCTGCAGGGACACCAAGGACCTGTCACAGCCCGGAGATTTCTGTCTCCAGAGTCCCGGTGAGGATGCCAGGGCACAAAGGGACAATTGTTGACACAAATGCACAGGAATCAATCTGCATTCCTGCCCCAGCCCAAACCCTTCTGCACATCCCAGTGCTTTGCTCTGGGAAATGTCCCTGCCCCAGAGCTGCTGCAGGGCTGGAGCCCCTCTGGAGCTCTGGGAGAGCTGGGGGGGCTCCCCTGGAGAGGAGAAGGCTCCAGGGAGAGCTCAGAGCCCTGGCAGGGCCTGAAGGGGCTCCAGGAGAGCTGCAGAGGGACTGGGGACAAGGATGGAGGGACAGGAGCCAGGGAATGGCTCCCAGTGCCAGAGGGCAGGGCTGGATGGGATCTTGGGAATTGGGAATTGTTCCCTGGCAGGGTGGGCAGGGGCTGGGCTGGAATTGCCAGAGCAGCTGTGGCTGCCCCTGGATCCCTGGCAGTGCCCAAGGCCAGGCTGGACATTGGGGCTGGAGCACCTGGCACAGGGGGAGGTGTCCCTGCCAGGGCATGGGTGGCCCTGGGTGGGGTTTCAGGTCCCTTCCCACCCAAACCCTTCTGTGACTTCATGATTCTGTGATTTTGTGATTGATTCTATGATTTTTTCATTCTGTTTTTCTCTGATTCAGAGGCTGGGATGGGACTGAAGCCCTGTGCAGTGATGACCCCACGCGTTCAGTGCATTCCCCACCTCCAGGGTGAGCCACACCACAGGGAGGGGTGTCCAGCGTGGCTTTGGGTGCCACAAATGCCAGCTTGTCACAGGCTGGGTCCCTCTGTGGCTGTGGCCACTTCTCCAGGCTCTTGAACTCCCTTTGATGGGGTACAGACACCCCTTAACAGGGCTGGGCTGGTGGGGCATGCTGGGATTAGGGGTGAGGTTGGGGTGTGAGGCTCAAGGAGGGGTCAGTGACTGGATTTGGGGGTCACTGTGTCCTCTTAGCCAAAGGGACATGGAGGGAAGGGGAGTGGATGGAAGGGGCTGGGGGCTTTCGTTCCCCACTGCTGTTCTGGAGTACAACTGTCCCCAGAGGGCTCTGGGGACAGGAACAGGACTGGCAGCCACCAGAAGCTTTGCAGGTTGCTGAGAGGGGTGGGGAAAGGCTGGCACAGGTGGCTGCCATGTGACAGCACTGCTGCCATTTGGGGACAAACCCCAGGGCTCGCGGAGCCACCTCCATCCCTGCAGGAACCAATCCCCCTTTCCAGCCCAGCGGGGACAGCGGGACCTGGATGAGCCCACCCTGTCCCCTCCCCAGACACCAACAGGGACAGCTCAGGGCGGTGCTGGAGCAGCCCCCGAGCAGCCTGTCCTCACTGCCACATCTCCAGCACGGAATCCCTTAGCCTGGCAAAGCTCATCCCCTCCATCCACAGCAGCCCATGAAAAGCCCACAGCCACGGGAATGGGGAATTTCTGCCTCAGCCCCGTGGGGATGAGCTGTTTGTGCCTGGCACTGGAATTCCCGGCTGGAATTGGCACAAAGGGAAGGAAATGTTCTCTGTGCTGCATTCAGTCCCTCGCTGTCCCCAGCCTGGGACTGCCCCTCCCGCGGGACGTGGGGACCGGCACATCCCGCTGGAAGGACAGAGGGAACGAGTCAGGAGGAAAAGGGGGAGGGAGGCGGCTCCTGAGAAGCCCTGGTTGTTACAGGGAGATGGGGAGGAGGAAAGAAGGGGGAAAAGGGAAAAAAACACAGCTCTGGTGCTGTGGAGGGGACCAGCAGAGGAGGGGACATGAGGGCAGCCTGTGCTTCCCACAGCGCCTTTGGGGCCGATCCCAAGGGTTCCTCACCTGCCTGGACCCCACGTGTGATCCCAAGGGTTTCTGTGTGATCCCAAGGGTTTCTGTGTGATCCCAAAGGTTTCCATGTGATCCCAAGGGTTTCCATGTGATCCCAAGGGCTTCCGTGTGATCCCAAGGGCTTCTGTGTGATCCCAAGGGTTTCCATGTGATCCCAAGGGTTTCTGTGTGATCCCAAGGGTTTCCATGTGATCCCAAAGGTTTCTGTGTGATCCCAAGGGTTCCCCACCTGCCCAGGTCCTATGTGTGATCCCAAGGGTTTCCATGTGATCCCAAAGGTTTCTGTGTGATCCCAAGGGTTCCCCACCTGCCCAGGTCCTATGTGTGATCCCAAGGGTTTCCATGTGATCCCAAAGGTTTCTGTGTGATCCCAAGGGTTCCCCACCTGCCCAGGTCCTATGTGTGATCCCAAGGGTTTCCATGTGATCCCAAGGGTTCCCCATCTGCCTGGACCCCACGTGTGATCCCAAGGGTTTCCGTGTGATCCCAAGGATTTCCCACCTTCCTGGGCCCTACATGTGATCCCAAGGGTTTCCGTGTGATCCCAAGTGTTCCCCACCTGCCCGGGCCCTATGTGTGATCCCAAGGGTTTCCGTGTGATCCCAAGGATTTCCCACATTCCTGGGCCCTACATGTGATCCCAAGGGTTTCCATGTGATCCCAAGGGTTTCCATGTGATCCCAAAGGTTTCCATGTGATCCCAAGGGTTTCTGTGTGATCCCAAGGGTTTCCGTGTGATCCCAAGGGTTCCCCACCAGCCCAGGCCCTGTGTGTGATCCCAAGGGTTTCCCATCGGCTGTGTGATCCCAAGGGTTTCCGTGTGATCCCAAGGGTTTCCATGTGATCCCAAGGGTTTCCATGTGATCCCAAGGATTCCCCACCTGCCCAGGCCCTCCATGCCAAGGGGAGGATGCTCCTGGCACAGGGATCTCCGGGATCAGTCCTTGCAAAGCTGGGACAATGATGTGTCCCAGGACTTTGCTGTGGGAGCTGTAGGATCCCTGCAATGGGAATAAAACCCCCCTACAGACCCTGCCACGGGGAGGGATTTTGGGAGGAGGGAAGCCAGAAAAAATTGGGAAAATGGGATCCAGTGGAAAGAGGCAGAGGTCTGTCAGGAAAAGGTTTCAGTCCTTGCTCAGCCCTCAGGGATCTTTGGAGCTGGGGGGCTCCAGGGCTCCTTCCTGGAGCCAAATGAGGGAATTCTGGAGGATTTAGGGCCCAGTCCAAGGGAAAGGGACAATGGATGTGTTGGGATGGGAAGCAGAGCAGCTCTGAGGTGTGGGATGCAGAAAGGGCCCCCGAGCAGCCGGGTAGGGCCCCCACAGCAGAGGGTCCCAGAGCGGGGCAGCCCCAGAGCAGCCCTGGACTGTGGGATTGACCTGGATGGGGTCGGCTGGGAACGGGAGAGTCCTGGAAAGCTCTCGGGAAGCCTGGGAATGCAGGGAAAGGATGGGATTCACCTCAGGGGACAGAGAAACGGGGGGTGACCCCGTGTGCTGAGGTGCCCAGTATGGCCCTGCTATCCCACACCATTATATGGGATCGGGGTATGGGACTGGGAGATGGGATTGGGATAACAGATTGGGATATGGGACTGGGATGTGGGACTGGGATATAGGATATGGGATATGAGATATGGGATTGGGATATGGGATTGGGATATGGGACTGGGATATGGGATTGGGATAATGGATTGGGATATGGGATTGGGATATGGGACTGGGATGTGGGACTGGGATAGAGGATATGGGATATGAGATATGGGATTGGGATATGGGATTGGGATATGGGACTGGGATATGGGATTGGGATATGGGACTGGGATATGGGACTGGGATGTGGGATTGGGATAATGGATTGGGATATGGGATTGGGATATGGGACTGGGATATGGGATTGGGATATGGGATTGGGATATGAGACTGGGATGTGGGATTGGGATATTGGGATATGAGATATGGGATTGGGATATGGGACAGGGATATGGGAGAGGGATATGGGACTGGGATATGGGATTGGGATAACGGATTGGGATATGGGATTGGGATATGGGACTGGGATAACGGACTGAGATACAGGATTGGGATACAGGACTGGGATACAGGATTGGGAGATGAGATTGGGATATGGGATTGGAATAAGGGACTGGGATATGGGATTGAAGTACGGGATTGGGATACAGGACTGGGACACAGGATTGGGATATGGGTTTGGGATATGGGATTGGGATTTGTGATCGAGTTTCTCTGAGCACACACAATCCAGTCTGGAGGGGTGGACGAGGTCACTGCCAGAGTGACAGCGGGGTGGGGACAGCAGGAGGACATCGTGTCCCAGCAAGGACAGCCCCGCTGTCCCCCAGAGCCCCAGTGACCCCAGGGCCGCTGCTCCCCCCGCTGGGAACGCGCTGCACACAGAGCACAGCCCTGCTTTACTCCTGCTTTACTCCTGCTTTACTCCTGCTTTACTCCTGCTTTACTCCTGCTTTATTCCTGCTTTACTCCTGCTTTATCCCTGCTGTATTCCTGCTTTATCCCTGCTTTATTCGAGACCGGTTCGGGGGGTTTGTCCCCAAAATCTCCGGGCAGGCTGCGGAGCCCGGAGCGCGTTCGGGAGCATGTGCGGGAGCTGGAGCGGGGTTAGCTGGGGCGAGGCTGCTGCTGCTGCCTCGGGAGCTGCTGCAGATACAGATACAGCCTGTTCCCACTCCCAGCACAGATATTTATAGATACAGATGTTTCTCCAGCAGCAGGGTTCAAGCTGGAGGTTTTCAAATATTTTTTCTTTTTTTTTTCCTCCCTGTCTTCCTTCCCATCCCTTCTTTGCTCTTCAAAGTGGTGCTGAAGGTAGAGACAGCAGCTCCGAGGGCAGTGGGAGGGCTGAGCAGTCAATCCCAGCTGCAGGGGGCTGCAAATGAAGGTTGAGGTGTCCCCGTGTCCCTGTGCAGGGCCGAGGGCTTCTTCTCAGCGCCCCCAAAGCACCCCCGGGATCAGGGCCGGGTTTGGGGCGGGAGCTGCCTCCGGGTGCTGCAGCTGGAGCGCCCCAGGGAGCGATTCCAACCCCTGAGGGATCCTCAGGGAGAGATTCCAGCCCCTGAGGGATCCCCAGGGAGCGATTCCAGCCCCTGAGGGATCCCCAGGGAGCGATTCCAGCCCCTGAGGGATCCCCAGGGAGAGATTCCCGAGGGCAGGAGGGGCTGAGCGCGGGGCAGGGTCCCGGGACACCCCCGATGTCTCACAGGACCCCCCCGCTTGGAGCAGGAGCTGCCGGATCCTACAGAACAGAGATGTTCGGGGCTGAGCGGGGCAGCGCCCCTTGCTCCCCGCTGCAGGGGGGTTGTCCCCTCCAAGGGTGCCCGTGTCCCCTCCCCGGTGTCCCCTCCGCTCCCCTCCCCAGGGCTCAGCCCTGGCACTGCCATCATCATCCCCAGGAGCCCCCGCCGGGCTCCTCCTCCCCTCAAACCCCTCCGGGTTGGGATTTTCCAGCCCAGCTCGGCTCATCCCTCCCACGGCTTCTACCCCACCACCCCCAGCATCTTCAAGGAACATTTTGGGAAGGAGAAAAGCCCCGGGAAATAAATCCGCCCCCCAGGGGAGCAGCGCCGGGCGTCGCTGCCCGCGGCCCCAGCGCTCTCTTTGGGGGCTGGGCGAGGGCTCTGCTCCACAATTAATTAATTATCCATGCCCTGCGCTCCGTCTGGGAGGCATTAACGGCTCCAGATGCGGATGGCGGAGCTCTGCGTGGCTCTGTAAACATGCTGCAAGTCCAATTTGGGTTTCCTCGGGTGCCTCATTTAAATGAATTATGTAAACGCTTTCCCCTCCTCTTTTGAGTGGGAGCCAGTCCGGCTGCTGCCCGATGTGTTAATCCCAGGAATAAAATAAAAACAAGGGAGGCCATGCATTAAAGGGAATAAAAAGATGCTGGGGAGCCCCTGGAAGGGTCAGGATGGCCGGGGCCAGGGTGGCACCTCTGTCCCCACCACCCAGACCTGGGTGGCACTGAGGGGTCCTCCCTGCTCATGGTCCCAAACGCTCGGTGACCCCAGGAGGGTCCTGTGCCCAACCCTGGGGTTAAATCCAGTTGAAATTGGAACGCAGTGGTCACAGCCACCTTCTGTGAGAGCTGCACGGCTTTTCCTGGGCTCCCCAAAGTCACCCTGAACCGCCCCATCCATCCCTCTGCGGTGGCCCCCAGGGAGAGCAATTAGAGCAATTAAAGCCACCTGGGGAGATAATGGGGGTGTCCCCGCTCTGATCCCACCCAGGCTGGAGCTGTGACTGGGGCAGGGACAGGCAGGGACGGGACCCAGCCCAGGGCGGTGTTTTCTGCTGAGCTGGAGGTGGCAGATGTTCACTGATGAATTATTCACCCGGAAAATTATCATGGAAATAGAAGGGGCTGGGTGGGAAGGGATCTTAAAGCTCACCCAGTTTTATTCCTTGCCATGGCAGGGACACCTCCCAGGTGCTCCCAGCCCCGGTGTCCAGCCTGGCCTTGGGCACTGCCAGGGATCCAGGGGCAGCCACAGCTGCTCTGGCAATTCCAGCCCAGCCAGGAATTCCCAATTCCCAAGATCCCATCCAGCCCTGCCCTCTGGCACTGGCAGCCATTCCCTGGCTCCTGTCCCTCCATCCTTGTCCCCAGTCCCTCTGCAGCTCTCCTGGAGCCCCTTCAGGCCCTGCCAGGGCTCTGAGCTCTCCCTGGAGCCTTCTCCTCTCCAGGGGAGCCCCCCCAGCTCCCCCAGAAATGCAGCTCCTGCTGCTTGTGGGGACTTTCCCCTTTGGAGGTGACAGTCACCAGCTGAAGGTTTTGTCCCTCATGGCTCTGTGCCTGTTGCCCTCTCCCAGATCTCTCCATGGTTCTTCCCTTTTCCATCAGCCCCGTGAGCCCTGGCTGAGGAACCCCAAGGGCAGTTCTGGGCTGCAGGGGCTGGGGTGCCACCCCCAGGGGACAAGGGACACTCCTGCAGCCTCTGCCTGGCAGGCTGAGCTCGGGGGGGATGCCCAGCTGGCCGGGAGCTGCTCCCCTCCCTCCTCCCCCTGCAGAGCACAGCACATCTGGGCTCAGGCATGGATTAGACTCGCTGAGAAGCAAACACAGAACAGCCACATCTCTGTGGGGAGCTCAGAACATTCCCAGAGAGGGAAATGGGGCTCAGGCCGCCCATGAGCCCTGCTCTCATCATGCTTAGTTCTGGGGGATTTTGTGCCATCAATCCATCCTTTTTTTCTTCCTTTCTTTTCTTTTTCTTTTTGGTTTGTTTTTTGTAATTGTTATTTATTCTCAAAATACAGCCAGGAAGGCAAGAGCAGCCAGGCCTCCCTGTGGCTGGAGCTCCTTGGGGTGCCTTGCACAGCTCGGATCAGTGTGGGCAGATAAATCCAGAGGGATGGGGCAGATGGCAGCGGGAACAACCTGCCCTGCTGGAATCCCAAACCCAGGGAAGCCACGGGCAGCACAGCCAGGGTCACCCCAGTGCCCTGCCTCAGGTTCCTGGCTCATTTTGGGGTGCACAGAGCCTGGCATTGGGGTGGAGCTGCCAGGGGATTCCTGAAGAAAATGGACAGCAAAGAACATTGTTCTGGGAAGAAATGGTGGAGGGAGGCATGATGGGGAAATAAATCTGGCAATCCCATCCTTGTCAGAACCTTCCCTGCGGGGACACAGGGCTGCAGGGACAGGGGGCAGGGACACAGGGGGCAGGGACACAGGAGTACAGGAGTGAAGGGACACAGGGGGGCAGGGTGCAGGTTTAAGGGTGCAGGGTGAAAGGTGAAGAGGGTAGGGTGTTGGATGAGGGTTCAGGGAGAAGGATGGGGTCCCTGGGTGCTGGATGGGGTCCCTGGGTGCTGGATGGGGTCCATGGGTGCTGGATGGGGTCATGGGGAGCAGGATGGCGTCCCTGGGTGCTGGATGGGGTCACTAGGTACATACAGGATGGGATCCCCAGTGCCGGATGGGGTCCCTGGGTGTCGGATGGGGTCCCTGGGTGCCGGATGGGGTCCCTGGGTACATACAGGATGGGATCCCCGGTGCCGGATGGGGTCCCCGGTGCCGGATGGGATCCCCGGTGCCGGATGGGATCCCCGGTGCCGGATGGGATCCCCGGGTGCCGGCTCGGTGCCGCTGTCGCTCCGCGGGCTCGCAGCGCCATCGCGCGGCTGGAGCCGCCCCGCACGGGAACGGGGACGGGAACGGGAACGGGACGGGAATAGGAACGGGATTGGGAATCAGAACGGGCTTGGGGCGCACCGCCAGGACGGGCTGCACAGCCGGACACGCAGGGCTGGGCTGCACGGTGGGCAGCGGGCACTGCCCGGCCCGCGGCTGCCGCAGGGCAGCTCTCACCCGTACCAGCGCCGGCACCTCCTGCCAGGTGAGCTCCCAGCCGGGGCCACTCCCGGCTCTGTGCCCCCAGCACCGGGAGCGCCCCGCACGGAGCTCACCCCATCCCTGGGCATGGTCTGCACCCCGCGTTTCGCACCCCGTGGTTTGCACCCCTCTTTGCTCACCACCACCCCGGCTCCCGGGGTGTCACAGGCTGGCAATGGGGTCCAGGGCTCCGAGTTTCCATGCCCCAAAGCGATGCCAGCCCTGCCTGCAGCCCCGGGCAGCCAGCTGTGCCCCCACCCCGCCGTGGGGTCAGTTTAAAACATCCCACTCCCTCCTCCTCGCGGGCCCCCACCCACCAGGAAAGACTCCAAACGGCCAAATCCAAAGAAACCGTGTTTATTCCAAAGGCAAGTTCACTAACGAGGCAGAGCTGGGGCCAGGCCTGTGGGACACCTGACCCGTGCCCCGCAGGGGACAGGGAGCTGTGCCCTGCTGGGACAGCCCCGGGGAGCTGGGGCCACCACCGAGGCTGGCACACAGCAGCACCTCGGCCCCCAGGCACGAGTCCCCGGGATGTGTTTCCCTCTGGGGACACAACACCAGCCAGGGCCTGGGTCCAGCTACCCCACCAGAGCCCAGAGACCCCAAAAGGCACCAAGAGGGACCCATCCCTCACGGGGCACCAGCAGCTGGGGAGAACCAAGCTCTCCCAAGGCAAGGCAGTGGTGTCTGCTGGGCTGAGAGGGTCTGGAGGCACTGCCAAAGGCACTACACAAACACGGAGATGATGAGAGCTTTAAAACCACCCTCAGGTCTCTCCCAGCCCTTCATTTTCTCTGCTTGGCACTTCATCCCTTTCAAATTAAAACAAAAGAGCTGCAAGAAGGCACAACCCATCACAGCAGTTCCTGCGTGCAGAACAGAGACTGAGGCAGAGCTGGGGCTGTCCCCAGCCTCGAGGGACACAGCCACGATGGCAGCAGCACGTCCAGGGCCACCTCAGCTGAAGTCCCGGTCCGGCAGCAGCAGCGGAGCCACCAAGGTCCAGAGGTAGAGCAGGAGCCCGGCCCAGCTGGAGCAGATCTTCACCCACACGGCCGTCCAGGGGCTGCTCAGCACCTGCAAGCTCTCGTCCGGCCTGGAACAGCCACGGGAGGGTGGCACCCGTTGCTGTGACACCCTGCCGGTGTCCCGGGAGGGACGGGTGCCCCCAGGGAACACGGGGGTGCCCCGTGGCTGGTGCCACCCCTGGGGGTGACCCCAAAGCTGCAGCCACCCCTGGGTGTGACCCCCCCACTGCTGCCACCCCTGGGTGTGACCCCAATGCTGCTGCCACCCCAGAGTGTGACCCCAACACTGCTGCCACCCCTGGGTGTGACCCCCCCACTGCTGCAGCCACCCCAGGGTGTGACCCCACTGCTGCCACCCTGGGTGTGACCCCAATGCTGCAGCCTCCGCCTCGGTCCCTGCTCCCCCTCCTCCCAAGGGATCCCGGGCTGCAGCAGAGGACGCTGGCAAGCCCAGGCACAACTCTAATAATAATCAACGCCGATAAGGGAGCACGTCCAGCAGCCTGACACACCCCAGCTGTGCCCAGCACCAGCAGCCCGGGAGGAGGGGACCTGCGGGAACGGGGACAGCCCTGGGTGCCCATGGCAGCTCTCACCTGTACCAGTTGGTGAGGGTCATCATGATGTAGAGGGCGGCGAGGAGGAGGCAGAGGTGGAAGAAGGTGTAGTTGTAGGAGACGCCGTCCTGCTCGTTGTCGTAGGCGCGGTGCACGCCGCCCTCCTCCGCCCCGCCCGGCCCGGCCCCGGCCCCGGCCCCGGCCCCGCTCTCCTCCGTCAGCATCAGCTTGTTCACCTGCGGGTGGTCCGAGGAGCGGAGGCTGCGGGCAGAGGGGCAGCGGGATCAACACCCCTTGGGCACTGCCCCCATGGCGGGGCTGTCGTCCCCAGGGCAGTTTGGAGGATGTAGCATGTTGGAAAACCCTAAAAACTCTGCCTGTGGCCCTTAGCCAGCTCTGCAGCTCTCCTGGAGCCCCTTTGGGTACAGGGCAGTCAGGGCAGCTTGGGGTACACAGGTTGTGGGAAACCCCAAAATCTCTGTCACCCCG
Organism: Fringilla coelebs; assembly: GCF_963513975.1. Classification (NCBI taxonomy): domain Eukaryota; kingdom Metazoa; phylum Chordata; class Aves; order Passeriformes; family Fringillidae; genus Fringilla; species Fringilla coelebs. Next base: position 1,313,369 of record NC_140054.1, on the reverse strand, counting down.
GTGTGAAGCCTCTCTCCGAACCCCTTTGGGCACTGAAGGCTGACTGGAACCTCGTCCAGCTCAACAAAGAGAATGAAGAGGGAGGTTTTGCCCCTGGGTAGAACAGCTCCAGGCTGCAGTGTGGAATGGGGGCCACTCAGCTGGAAAACAGCTCCAGGAAAGGCCCTGGGGGTGCTGCTGGGTACCGGGGGGAGCACGAGGCAGCAGCGAGTCCCTGCTGCAGAAGGTGACAGTGTCCTGGGCTGCTCAGGCAAAGCACTGCCTGCAGGTCGAGGGAGGGCATCCAGTGATTGATCTGGTAAGGCCACCCCAAGGCAGGGGTTCTGTCCTTGGGGCCTCCCCCAGGACAGGCAGAGCAATTTGGGGCTGTGGGGAAACCCTAAAACTGTGACTGTGTTCAGGCCTGTGTCCCTGGGGACAGGGATGGCTGGACAAAGAGCCTTTGGTGACAAAACCCCTGGACCAAGGTGTGACCCCCCCCTCCAGAGGCCCTCCCATGGCTCTGTGCTCGGGGCTGGGGCTCTGGCTTGGGGCTCTTTGTGGGGCAGGGGGATGTGAGGGGCAGCAAGGACAAATGCCATAAACCTGCAACCCCTGCCAGCCTCCCCAGGGAGGACTGAGAGAGAGCCAAAGTGCAGCCCCTGCCAGGAAAGTTCCTCCTGTGGGGCTCCAGCGGTGCTGCCCAGCCCCGGGGACAAAAGCCTGGGTGCCTGTGGCCCTGCCAGCCCAGCCCTGCCTCGGCCATCTGTCCTGCAGGCTGTGCCCCCTGGGCGTGCTGCTGGCTGCACACACCCTGGGGACAGCCCTGGGGACCAGAGCCAAGCACTCACCTGATGAAGAGGGTGCAGAGGATGAAGATGACCAGCCCCACGATGCTCGGGGCGTCCCACCAGGTTGTCAGCGGCTCGGCGGCCGCGGCTGAGGCAGTGCTGTTCCTCAGCAGCAGCGTGGGGTTACAGCGCTGGCCTGGGGGGACACACGGGTGAGCTCCCGGGGACACAGAGGGACACACAGCCACTGCAGTGAGTGCTCCTGCCCCAGCCACCCCTCCCCAAAGCCCACGAGGTGTCTGGCTTACTCGGCACGTTGGCCAGGGCGGCCCAGGTGACGTAGATGGTGTAGAGGGCGATGAGTGATGCCTGCAGCAGCCCCGAGTGTGGCTGAGCCTCCTGCAAACACAACAGTGGGAACTTGGGGTGCTCCTGTACCGTGGGGTGACACAGCCCTGGGTGCTCCTGTACCGTGGGGTGACACAGCCCTGGCTGCTCCTGTACCCCGGGGTGACACAGCCCTGGGTGCTCCTGTACCCCAGGGTGACACAGCCCCAGCCCCTTGGGTGCTCCTGTACCCCAGGGTGACACAGCCCTGAGTGCTCCTGGGTGCTCCTGTACCCTGGGGTGACAGCCCTGGCTGCTCCTGTACCCCAGGGTGACACAGCCCCAGTCCCTTGGGTGCTCCTGTACCCTGGGGTGACAGCCCTGGCTGCTCCTGTACCCTGGGGTGACACAGCCCTGGCTGCTCCTGTACCCCGGAGTGACACAGCCCTGGCTGCTCCTGTACCCTAGGGTGACACAGCCCTGGGTATTCCCGTACCCTAGGGTGACACAGTCCCAGCTTCTCCTGTACCCCAGGGTGACACAGTCCTGGGTGTTCCTGTGCCCTGGGGTAACACAGCCCCAGCCCCTTGGGTGCTCCTGTACCCCAGGGTGACACAGCCCTGGGTGCTCCTGTACCCTAGGGTGACACAGCCCTGGCTGCTCCTGTACCCCAGGGTGACAAGCCCTGGGTGCTCCTGTACCCTAGGGTGACACAGCCCTGGCTGCTCCTGGGTGCTCCTGTACCCCGGAGTGACACAGCCCTGGGTGTTCCTGTACCCCAGAGTGACACAGCCCTGGCTGCTCCTGTACCCTGGGGTGACACAGCCGCAGCCCCTTGGGTGTTCCTGTACCCCAGGGTGACAGCCCTGGCTGCTCCTGTACCCCAGGGTGACACAGCCCCAACCCCTTGGGTGCTCCTGTACCCCAGGGTGACACAGTCCCAGCTTCTCCTGTACCCTGGGGTGACACAGCCCCACCCCCTGGCTGCTCCTGTACCCCAGGGTGACACAGCCCTGGGTGTTCCTGTACCCCAGGATGACATAGCCCCAGTTGCTCCTGTGTGCTCCCCACTGCCTCACCTGGATCTTGGGCAGGATGGACACAACCGAGACGATGAGGCAGAGGATGAGGTTGATGCTGATGAAGGCCTTGCCCTCCGTGCAGCCCTCGGGCTTGGTGTAGTAGATGTAGAGCAGCACAATGGCTGCGATGGAAGCAGCATAGAAGATGAAGGTGACGGTGCAGAGAGCTGCGGGAGGACACCAGAGAGGCTGGAGCAGAGCTCCCACTGCCAGCCAGCTCAGCCTGACCGGCCCTGGGATGAGCTGAGCCCCAAAAGCAGGGGTACCCAGCACACCCACCTGCGTACCAGCCCTTGGCGCTGCCCTGCTCCGCGTTGTGCAGCCACCGCTGGCTCCAGGAGTGCGCGAAGTCGATGAGCAGCACGAGCTGGATGAGGATGAACAGGAAGGAGCCGACCACACCAAAGTAGAACCAGACTTGAGGGGAGGAGAAAAACCAGCTGAGAACAGGGCAAATGAGACTTGGGGACGCAGCCCTGGCTTTGATCCCGTGCAGAGGCGCCCAGGAGGGCACGGGCAGCTCCTCACCTGACGTGAAGGTGCCGTCGGGGATGTAGAAGGCGCCCACCGTGATCCCCACCAGCGCCAGGAACTTGAAGAACCAGAAGCTGTGGGAGGAGAGAGGAGGCACGGTGTGCACCTGGCAGGGAGGGGATGGGGGTCCTGCCCATGGGGGTCCTGCCCATGGGGGTCCTGCCCATGGGGGTCCTGCCCATCCCACCCCTCCAGCCCGGGACCGAGGGGCGCGCACGCACCCGTTCTGCAGGGCGGCCCGCGGGTCCTTGCTGCTGCGCACGCACACCATGAGCACGGCGAAGAGGCAGAAGAAGGCGGCCATGGCGAAGCCCATGCGATACACGGCCTTGTGGCCCAGGAAGCTGCTGCAGTCCACGTTGGTCTGGACCCCCAGCACCGAGCCACTGCCTTCACAGAAACCGGGGAGCTGAAACAGCGATGGGAGAGTGAGCATCACCTCAGCACGTCCTACGGGGATTGATGGTTGTGGGAAGGTCTGGATCAGAGATCTGCTGGTTGGATTGAAGATCAGCTTCTCCATTGTGAAGCAGCCTCAGCTGCAGCTGCCCCTGGACCTCTGGAAGTGGCCCAGGCCAGGCTGGACAGTGTAGGCAATTTCTCTTCACAGAGAAAAACAAGGCACAATTCTTCCCAAGGATACTTCTGGGTTTCACATACTCTGAACCTCAGAGAAAGGAAAAATAATTCTTATCCCATTTACTGCTGCTGTGTTGTTCACAAGTGGAATGCATTGTGGAAGATTGTTTACCTGAAGGGAATTGATAATTGGATTCTGGTGTGAGTGTTTTGATTCACTGACCAATTGAATCCAGCTCTGTGTGTGTGAGTTGGGACTGTGGGCTGACAGTCACGAGATTCTGGGCAGTTGTGTGCAGTTGAGTGCTTGGCAGATTCAGTTTAGATGTAATGGAATATAATGTAATATACTATAGAATAATATAGTAAAATAAAGTAATTAATTGGCCTTCTGATAAGATGGAGTCCTCCTCATCATTTCTCCCTTCATCAGGGGCAAAAATATCTACGATAGGACAGGGCTTGGAGCAGCGGAAGGTGTCTCTTGCCATGGCACAGGGTGGAAGGGCTTTGAGGTTCCTTTCAACCCAAACCATTCTGTGACTCCACACCCACCACGAGCCCTGGTGCCACCAAGGATGGGCCAGACCATGACTGCTCCAATGCCACTTGCCTGAGGTGACACAGAGAAAGCCACCCAGCCAGTCAGTGGAAAGCTGGCATGAAACCAGCTTTTCCCTAAAGCCCAGCTCAGCTGGCAGAGCCCTGCTCTCTCCACCTGATGTCCCCCCTCCCTGACTTGCAAGTCATCAGTTGAACCCCAAAAAATGGGATGTAGGAAACTTTCCTGGGAGACATCTGGGAAAACTAAAAATTGCATGAAATGATCCCACTGCGTTTTCCCCTCGATGGAAAACCAGGGCTGATAATCCCTGCTCCCAGTGAGGTGCTCAGAAAAAAGAGGAACAAAAGCACATCATGACCCAAAAATTCCCTTTTTTGATTCAGCCTCAAGTCCCCACCACAAGCTGGGTCGTTTCTTCCCAGCGACCTCCAGGAGTTCTTTACCTTGTGCAACTCCTTCTCCACGCCCGGGATGATCATGATGATGGACACCAGGGTGCCGAGGAAGAGGAAGAAGGTGAAGAGGAGGCGGGAGATGGTGGAGTTCTTGGTCGAGGGGCAGCAGCCACAGAGCAGGCACGGGGCAGAGCCACAAAGACATGACACCTGCAAGGAGAGCAGCCTGTGATGAGGAGGAGAAACTGGCCCCAAAACACGTGCCCAGCTTGATCCTTAAGGAGATCAGCCTGGGAATCCACACTGATGCCTAGAGCTACTCCCACCACAACCCACAGCCTGCAGGACCTCATGGAAATGGCACCAAATTCACCAAAATGTTGCTGAAAACTGAAAGCTGCAGGAACAGCCAGTGTGGAAAATGACACCCGGAGTCTGGAGACACCCTCATGTTTTTTGCTCCATGCAAGGACCTGATCAAAGCAAGCCCTGCCCTGCAGGAGCCTCCTTTTTGTATAAAAATGTGGTTTCCAAGACAATTTCAGGCTGCCCTTTTAGTGAAATCCAGGATGGGAAGATATTTGCATCAGCACCATGAGGGAATCAACTCATCCTGCCGTCCTTCCCCTCTGCAAAGGCTGCTTGACAGGTGGGGAAACTGAGGCACAGCATCCCCGAGAGTCCCCAGTGGGTGCTGGCACCCCAAAACCAGCAGTGCTGCCAGGTGCACCCATTCCAGAGACTCTGGAATGTGCCAGAGCAGGGAAATCCTGGCTGAGGAAACCCAAACTCACTGATACTAAAACATTGCTGGGGGTTTCCAGTGCAGAATAAACCTCGTTCCCTTGGAACAGCTCCTCCTCTCCTGGGCTTCAGCACAGCAGGCAGGGGAAGGGCCCTGCTCCCTCCTGCTGTTGAGGGAGGTGCATGAGTTGTGTGTTTATTATGGCCACGTGCTTCCAAATCAGGGCCTGAGCTCGGTGTGAATTAAAGATGGCTCGGTATTGACTCAAATATACATTTCTCATTGTTGGAATCAGCTTAAAAAATGGACATGGCAGAAAACAAAACCAGGTGTGGAGCTGCTGTGTGTGGCTCCCTCAGCACAAGCGACCACTTTGATGCCCCCAAATCACCAAAGGTGGCTCTGAATATTTTTTAAGCATAAGCACACCATTATTTGAGGAAAATCTACTCCTTCCTGACTTATTCCTCTGATCCCATGCCTGCCCCACACCCCTGCCCCATGAACAGCTGTGTTGAGCTGATGGTACCCACAGGAGCTGGGGTGGGTGAGGGACCCAAGGGATCCCATGGGAACTCTCATCCTGCCCCTCCAGGAGCTGCTCAGAGGCATCACATTGTGTTTTTAACTTGGAAGCATGGGAAAATGGCTTTCAATTAAAGACTGCTTCATTTCAGCCTCATTAAATGCACCACGTGCATCAGAGTGCATTAAAATGCACCAGCGTTACTGTATTTCCCTTCAAATTAAAAAAAAAATGCAGAACAACAACAAAAATCCCTTTAAATGCAGAATTACTGCATCATCTGATGCAGCAAAGCCCCTGAGTCCTCCATCCACACCTGCAGCTCCTCCTCTTTCCGTGCCAACTGAAACAAAAAGCACCAGTCCCAAAATCAGCAGATTTGAACAGGAAAACCATGAGGTTTGGTGTTGCTTAGGAAGGTGTGGATTTGGGGGTTCAGACCATCCCATCCCACTCCTGCCATGGCAGGGACACCTCCCCCTGTCCCAGGTGTTCCAGCCCCAATGTCCAGCCTGGCCTTGGGCACTGCCAGGGATCCAGGGGCAGCCCCAGCTGCTCTGGCAATTCCAGCCCAGCCCCTGCCCACCCATGAAACTTTAAAATGAATTTATGCAGTAAATGAAGCTTCAGACTCATGTGGGAGGTCAGTGACTGGAGCTGGGTCTGTTTGGGTCTGGAGCTTCTCCAAAGACAGGAAGTGGAATTTGGGGTAATTTTGGACATTTTTGGTGTCGTGGTCGCAGGAAGGAGGAGTCCAAGTGAGAGCCCTTTTCATGGAGAACGTGCCAGGAATTCCTTCCTCCCTGATTTGTGTTGGGGAAGGAATTTCAGCTGGTGATGTGAAGGGTGAAAGAGGCAAGGAGTGATCCAAATATCCAGGAATCCTGGAATGGTTTGGGATGGGAGGGACCTGAAATCCCACCCAGAGCCCCCCCTGCCCTGGCAGGGACACCTCCCACTGTGCCAGGTGCTCCAGCCCCAATGTCCAGCCTGGCCTTGGGCACTGCCAGGGATCCAGGGGCAGTCACAGCTGCTCTGGCAATTCCAGCCCAGCCCCTGCCCACCCTGCCAGGGAACAATTCCCAATTCCCAAGATCCCATCCAGCCCTGCCCTCTGGCACTGGCAGCCATTCCCTGGCTCCTGTCCCTCCATCCTTGTCCTCCCCAGTCCCTCTGCAGCTCTCCTGGAGCCCCTTCAGGCCCTGCCAGGGCTCTGAGCTCTCCCTGGAGCCTTCTCCTCTCCAGGGGAGCCCCCCCAGCTCTCCAGCCTGGCTCCAGAGGGGCTCCAGCCCTGCAGCAGCTCCGTGGATCCCCTGGTCTCTCTCCACCAAGCACAAGGTTTTTGGGAGCCTGCAGCATCCCTGGAGGTTTTTTTTGCAGGATATCTCTCACACAGCCAAACTCCCTGGTTGTATTTCGGGTTTCACAGCCACTGAGGTAACGGGATACAGCATCCCCATCCCACTGCTCTGCTCCGTGGATTCTTTTTGGGATATCCTCTTAGGATCACTCTCTGAAAGCTCCTTCACAGTGAAGCCAAGGAACCCTTTGTGCCCCACACTGACCCCTCCAGCTGCCTGGGCACTCCTGATTCCAGTCTTTTTCTTTAAAAAACAATGGTTAACAGCAAGGAAGACGCTCCTAGCAGTGCTGGGCACTCTGATTCTCCTTCCAAAGATTTTTAAAGTTGCCCCAAAATGTGAACACTGTGAAGGGATAAAGAGCAGGATGGAAAAAAACAGCGAGGGAAGTGGCTGCAGCAGCAGGAGAGCCGGGGGTTAATGAGGAAGTGTCGGTTTTCAGCTGCTGGTGGATGATTAAACTCTCCGATTTCAATGTGGACTTCCTCCTTGAGCACAGCTCACCTCAGCGCACGTCAGGGCTGCTCCCATCCCTCCTGCCCAGGGCCCGGGAGAGCATGGCCAGAGCAGGACAAGGGACACACCACATGGGCCCCAAATACACCCATACAGCAACAGCACCCCAAAAACAGCACCCCAAAAACACCCATACAGCAACAGCACCCCAAAAACAGCACACCAAAAACACCCATACAGGAACAGCACCCCAAAAACAGCACCCCAAAATCACCCATACAGCAACAGCACCCCAAAAACACCCATACAGCAACAGCACCCCAAGTACACCCATACAGCAAGAGCAGCCAAAATACACCCATACAGCAACAGCACCCCAAAAACAGCACACCAAATACACCCATACAGCAACAGCACCCCAAAAACAGCACACCAAATATACCCATACAGCACCAGCACCCCAAAAACACCCATATAGCAACAGCACCCCAAAAACACCCATATAGCAACAGCACCCCAAAGACAGCACCCCAAATACACCCATACAGGAACAGCACCCCAAAAACAGCAACCCAAAACCACCCATACAGCACCAGCACCCCAAATACACCCATACAGCAACAGCACCCCAAGTACACCCATACAGCAAGAGCACCCCAAAAACAGCACCCCAAAAGCACCCACACAGCACCAGCACCCCAAATACACCCATAGAGCAACAGCATCCCAAAAGCAGCACCCCAAATACACCCATATAGAAACAGCACCCAAAATACAACCATACAGGAACAGCACCCAAAAACAGCAACCCAAAACCACCCATACAGCACCAGAACTCAAAAAGAGCGCCCCAAATCCATCCATACAGGAAGAGCACCCCAAAAACACCCATATAGGAACAGAACCCCAAAAAACACCCATACAGCACCAGCACCCCAAAACCAGCATTCCAAATACACCCATACAGCAACAGCACCCCAAAAACACCCATACAGCACCAGCACCCCAAAAACACCCATACAGGAACAGCACCCCAAAAACAGCACACCAAATACACCCATACAGCAACAGCGCCCCAAAAACAGCACCCCAAAAACACCCATACAGCAACAGCACCCCAAAAACAGCACCCCAAAAACACCCATACAGGAACAGCACCCCAAAAACAGCACACCAAATACACCCATACAGCAACAGCACCCCAAAAACACCCATAGAGCACCAGCACCCAAAATACACCCATACAGCAACAGCACCCCAAAAACAGCACCCCAAATACACCGATATAGAAACAGCACCCCAAAAAATACCCATACAGGAACAGCACACCAAAAAACACCCATACAGCACCAGCACCCCAAAAGAGCATCCCAAATCCACCCATACAGGAACAGCACCCCAAAACCAGCCCTGCAAATACATCCATACAGGAACAGCACCCAAAAAACAGCACCCCAATAATTTCACCCCAACAACAGCACCCAAACTCTACCAGCCAACTACACCATCACCAGCCCAACACAACTGATCCAGTTACACCAGTCCAACACCACCCTCCCAAAAAGATCATCCAGCAACATCACCCCAAACCAACAGCATCACCCCAACACCAACCCAAAAACACCCACCTAACACCACACTAACGACACCAAGCTACACCACCAGTGCAATTACATCATCCCCACAACATAACACCAGGCCAACTACACCAGCACCAGATCAACTGCAGCAACCCAACTACACCAACCCAGGTACAGCAACCCAACACCTGCCCAACACCACCCCAACCACAGCCCAACTACACCAACACCAGCCCAACACGACTGACTGAACCACACCAGTCCAACACCACCAGCCCAAAAACACCACCCCAACAACACCAAGCCAAACCACCAACCCACTAATTATATCACCCCAACTCCACCACCCCAATTATATCACCCCAACTCCACCATCACAACACCACCCCAATATCGCCCCAAGAACACCAACCCTCCCCACCAGCCCAACTACACCACCCCAATTACATCATCCCAACTCTACCACCCCAACAGCCCAACTACACCAACACCAGCCCAACACAACCGACCAAACTACAACCAACAACACCAACCCAAAACCAGCCACCCAACATCACCCCAACAACCCTGACCCACACCACCTACCCCACTACACCACCCCAAATACATCCTCCCAACTACACCATCCCAAAAACAACAGCCCAACTACACCAGCCCAACATCACCCCAACACCAACCCAGCTACACCACCCCAACAATACCAACTCAAACATACCCACCCAACATCACCCCAAACCACCAACCCAACTACACCACCCCAACACCAGCCCAACACAACCAACCAAACTCCACCAGCCCAGCATCAACCCAAAACCACCCAGCCAACATCAGCCCCACTATAGCACCCCAACAGCACCAACCCAAGAACACCAGCCCCACTATGCCACCCCAGTACCAACTCAAAAACACCCACCCACACCACCCCAACAACACCAACCCAACTACACCACCCCAATTACATCACCCCAACAACAGCAGCCCAACTACACCAACCTACACCAGCCCAACAACATCACCCAACAGCACTGACCCACAGCAGCACCCCGACACCACCAACCCAACTACACCAGCCCAACTGCATCACCCCAGCTACACCACCCCAACAACAGCAGCCCAACTACACCAACCAACCTACACCAGCCCAACATCACCCCAAGAACTGCAACCCAAAAACACCCTCCCAACATCACCCCAACCACACTGACCCACAGCACCACCCCAACTACACCACCCCAACTACACCACCCCACTACAATCCAACTACACCACAACCCAACTACACCAGCCCAGTTACACCACCCCAATTACACCACCCCAATTACACCACAACCCAACTACACCACCCCAGTTACACTATCCCAATTACACCACCCCAGCTACACCATCCCATCACAACCCAACTATGCCATCCCAATTACACCACCCCAATAACATCACCCCAATTACACCACCCCAACTATACCACCCCACCACAACCCAACTACACCACAACCCAACTACAACCCACCACAACCCAACTACACCACAACCCAACTACACCACCCCAGTTACAGCACCCCAACTACACCACCCCAGTTACAGCACCCCAATTACACCACCCCAGTTACAGCACCCCAACTATACCACCCCACTACGACCCAACTACACCACCCCAACTACACCACAACCCAACTACACCACCCCAGCTACACCACCGCAATTACACCACCCCAGCTACACCATCCCATCACAACCCAATACGTCATCCCAATTACACTACCCCAATAACATCACCCCAACTACACCACCCCAACTATACCACCCCAACTACAACCCAACTACACCACAACCCAACTACACCACAACCCAACTACACCACCCCAACTATACCACTCCAATTACATCACCCCAGTTACACCACAACCCAACTACACCACCCCAGTTACATCACCCCAACTACACCACCCCACTACAACCCAACTACACCACAACCCAACTACACCACCCCAACTACACCACCCCAACTATACCACCCCACTACGACCCATCTACACCACCCCAACTACACCACAACCCAACTACACCACCCCAGCTACACCACCCCAACTACACCACCCCAATTACACCATCTCAGTTACATCACCCCAACTACACCATCCCATCACAACCCAACAACACCACCCCAGTTACACCACCCCAATAACATCACCCCGATTACACCACCCCAACTACACCACCACACTACAACCCAACTACATCACAACCCAACTACACCACAACCCAACTACACCACCCCAACTATACCACCCCAACTACACCACCCCACTACAACCCAACTACACCACAACCCAACTACACCACCCCAGTTACACCACCCCAACTGCACCACCCCGGCTACACCACCCCACCTGCCAGCTGCCTTCACCCCAGCAGTCCCAGGTACACCCAGAGTGAGTCAACCCAAAGCCATGCCAAGCAGCCGGTGTTTGTCTGCGGCCAAATTAACGAGCAGCAGGTTAATCAGCACCCATCCCACCCTACCCCCAGGTTAATCAGCACCCATCCCACCCCATCCCCACAGCCTGGTGGCCTTCCTGCCTGGCAGGTGGCCTTGGATGGGTGCCACAAGTTTGAGTGTCCCCAGGGGGTGTCAAAGGACTGGCCAAGCCTCCAGGCTTTCCTCTGGCTGGGGCAGCCTTCTGCTGGTGACTCCAAGCCTGTCACCCAGGAAGGGAGCTCAGAGTGATCTCACTGCTCATGGGCAAAGCCTGGAGGAGCACAGGAGGCAGGGACAGAGAAATTCACCTTTTGTGATTCAAGGTTTCACTCAGCTTGTAGTGGGAAAGCGCTGAAGGAAGGGCTTGGCAATCTCGTGGTGCTGTGACTCAAGGGATGCAGGCAGAGCAGAAGGAGTTAGTCAGGATGTTCTTGTTAAAAATAACAATTAAAAAAAAAAAAAAGGAGTAGGTGGGTTTTTAGTTTGGTTTGGGGTTTTTTCAGTGCTGTGGTTTTTCAGCTCAGACTGGTGTTAGAACAGCCCCACCAGCCAGGCTCACTGGAAGGAACAACAAAATTTTTAAAAAGCTTATTAAAAGTAATTCTTTTTAATAATTACACAGACTAGAGGGAATGTTTCATTCAGTTTGGTTTTTTTTCAGTGTTGCTCTCCAGCTCAGACCAGCTGTACAAAACCAGCCCCTTCATCAACGACTTCCACAGGAAGGAACAGGAAAATTAAACCTACACAGTGACTCTACTGTTACCACAGTCTGAGCCACAGCAGTTTTTGAGGAGAAAAAAAATCCAGAATTAATAAAGAAACCTCCACATCCCTGCACTGGAGTAACTCCCTGCTCTCCCAATACCTGTCCATAAGGAAAAGCACAGGAATGTGTTACAGAGGGGGCCGTGCAGACCACCCTCCCTCCCACCCCTCATTTCCAAACATCCTGTTCGTTAAACCTCCTGCACTCTGAGGTCAGGTTACAAAACAGGTCCCATTCCCAGGTTTCCAGGCCGGCAGCTCCCAGGCTGGTTCCACTGCCCTGCCCTGGCTCCGTGCCCACAGGTGAGGCACTGCCAGGGCAGGAAGTGCTGCTGTGGGCAGGTGCCTGCGTCACCTGAACCACACACTCCACGTCTCAGGGCACAGCACCCTGAACACACAGCCTGCATGTACCCTGGGCTATGGCACCCCAAACACACAGCCTGAGCCTGCCCAGGGCCATGGCACCCCAAACAGATAGCCTGGGTCTGCCCCGGTCCATGGCACCCCAAATCACCTGCCCTAAGCCTGCCCTGGGCCATGGCACCCCAAACACACAGCCTGGGCCTGCCCTGGGCCATGGCACCCCAATCACACAGCCTGGGCCTGCCCTGGGCCATGGCACCCCAAATCGCCTGCCCTAGGCCATGGCACCCCAAATCACCTGCCCTAAGCCTGCCCTGGGCCATGGCACCCCAAACACACAGCCTGGGCCTGCCCTGGGCCATGGCACCCCAAATCACCTGCCCTAAGCCTGCCCTGGGCCATGGCACCCCAAACACACAGCCTGGGCCTGCCCTAGGCCCTGGCACCCCAAATCACACAGTCTGTGCCTGCCCTAGGCCATGGCACCCCAAATCACACTCTGTGCTCCTGCCCTGGGCCATGGCACCCCAAATCACCTGCCCTGGGCCATGGCACCCCCCACACCGCCTCCTGCACCCCTGTCCCAGCTCCTTCTCTCCCTCCACCCCCACTCTGGGGCTCAGCAGAGGAACCAGGCAGGACCCCCAGCTTCTCATTGCGTGGTGGGGCCGGGACCCCCCAGTCCTCCAGGGCCAGCAGGACATGGCTGCTCCGGCTTCCCACCTGCCCCAGGTGCCCTGGGGTGCACCACCCACCCCATTCCCCTCCACCACGGCCCCAGAGCCCTCTGGAGTGAGCTCTGTGTGTCCCATGGATACCGTGGCTGCAGTGGGATCCCCTGCTCCGAGAATCCCCCACACCCCTCAGCCACCGAGGGATGCACCCCCTGAACCCCTCCATATCCAGGGGTCTCCCCATACCCCTTGTACACACACAGGGGTGCATCCTCCGGGGGTCCCCCGCATCCCCCCGGCTACACGGGGCAGGAACAGCCTCGGGGGTCCCCCGCATCCCCCCGGATACACAGGGCAGGAACAGCCTCGGGGGTCCCCCGCATCCCCCCGGATACACAGGGCAGGAACAGCCTCGGGGGTCCCCAGCAGCCCCCCATATCCAGGGGTGGCTCCTGCCGGGGGTCCCCCGTATCCACACCGGGGTGCCTCCCCCAGGGGTCCCCTGCATCACCCTCCCGGCATCCCTGGGACCCCTCCGCGTTCGGGGGTAGCGGGGCACATCCCCGGGGTGTCGCTCAGCCCTCCCCGGGTCCCCGGGACCCTCCTCCGGACGCGCAGCGGCCCCGACCCGCCCGCCGTGGGCCGCGCCCGCCGCTGCGGCAGCGCGACAGCGCCGGTGCCCGCGCTCCCCCCGCTCCGGGCGGGCACTCACGCAGCTGAGCAGGGAGCAGACCCCGAGACAGGCCCCCATCGTGCTGCCGCCGCTCCCGGCTCCTGCTCCCGGCTCCCGGCTCCCGGCTCCCGGTCCCCTCCGCCGCCGCCGCCGCCGCCCTGGCTCCGCCCGGACCGGGAGCTCGGGGCGGCCGCGCCCGCCGCGCCTCCCCCGGGGCGGCCCCTACGGCGGCGGAGGGAGAGCGAGGGGGGTCCGGGCCCCCTCCCGCCCGCAGGGGAGTCCCTCCATGGCTCCTGCATCCTCACTCCACCCTCTTCTCCATCCTCTCCATCCCCCTCCCTCGCCCTTTCATCGTCCTCCCGTCCCCGGTTACCGCCGAGGAGACCCCACCCGCGCCATGGGGACATCGCCAGGACTGGGGGGGATGGCCAGGAGCCCTGTCTGGGCTGGCTGCGGGAAGGGGTCATGGAATTCCAGAAGGGTTTGCGTGGGAAGGGACCTGAAACCCCACCCAGAGCCACCCCTGCCATGGCAGGGACACCTCCCACTGTGCCAGGTGCTCCAGCCCCAATGTCCAGCCTGGCCTTGGGCACTGCCAGGGATCCAGGAGCAGCCACAGCTGCTCTGGCAATTCCAGCCCAGCCCCTGCCCACCCTGCCAGGGAACAATTCCCAATTCCCAAGATCCCATCCAGCCCTGCCCTCTGGCACTGGCAGCCATTCCCTGGCTCCTGTCCCTCCATCCTTGTCCTCCCCAGTCCCTCTGCAGCTCTCCTGGAGCCCCTTCAGTCACTGGGAGGCTGACTGGAGCCTCAGGAAGTTCAACAAGATGAAAGGGCAAGGTTTTGGCCCTGGAGAGAACAACCCCAGACTCCAGTAGGTGGTGGAGAGCACTCAGCTGGAGAAGAGCTCCAGGAAAGGCCCTGGGGGTGCTGCTGGGCCCCGGGGGCAGCAGCGAGTCCCGGCTGCAGAGCGTGAGAGTGTCCTGGGCTGGTCAGGACGAGGGAGGGGATCCCGTGGTCAGCACTGGTGAGGCCACCCCAGAGTGTTGTGTCCAGCTCTGGACTCTCCAGAACAAGAGAGACGTGGGTGAGTTGGAGAGATGCCAGCAAAGGGCCACACAGGTTCCTCAGGGTCAGGAGTATCCCATGTGTGAGGAAAGGTAGGGAAGCTGGGGCTGATCAGCCTGGAGAGGGGTTTGGGGGATCTCACTGACATATAGAAACACCCACTGCTCTACCAAGCCACTGGAGGAGTTTGTCAGGTTGGCTGAGCTTGGCTTCCCCCGATCTGTCATCCTTAATGTGCCTGGAAATGCTTCCCAGGATTAGCTCCACCACCTTCCTAGGATTGAGGAGAGGCTGATGTGTGCACAGCTCCCTGGCTCCTCCCTGCCCTTCTGGAGGGGGGAAGTGACTTTTGGTTTCCTGCAGCCGTCCAGACTCTTCTCTCCATCCCCAGGACCAGTGAAAGGTTGTTGAGAGCGGCCTCACAACGCCACCAGCCCCTCCCTCATCACTCGGGCGTGCCAGCAGGACTGAAATGGGTTCCAGTTTGCTGAAGCATGCCCTGGTCTGAATCCTCTCCCATGGAGGATCTGTCTCCCCTGGTGCAGCCTTTCCCCGTGGGATCTCTGGATTCTCTGAAACCTGAAGATGAGGCTGGCAAGGGGCAAAGGCAGCGTTCCTTTCCTCTGCCTCAGCCATTCCCCACTATTGTATTACTGTTGTATTCACAGAGAATGCCCTGATGAAGGCAGGAATGAGGCATCTGACTCCATGCTCTCAGAAGGCTAATTTATTATTTTATGATGCTATATTATATTAAAGAATGCTATACTAAACTACACTAAAGGATACAGAAAGGATACTTACAGAATGTTAAAAGACAATAATGAAAACTCCTGACTCTTTCCAGAGTCCTGACACAGCTTGGCCCTGATTGGCCAAAGAGTGAAAACAACTCCCAGCAGAATGCAATGGAACAATCACCTGTGGGTGAACAATCTCCACACACATTCCACACCAGCACAACACAGGAGAAGCAAATGAGAGAAGAATTGTTTTCCTTTTCTCTGAGGCTTCTCAGCTTCCCAGGAGAAGAATCCTGGGCAAAGGGATTTTTTCAGAGGATGAGAATGCCACACCCCACCTCATGGAGCAATGGACCCACGTTTTACCTCATCTTGGCTTTTCCTCCTGCCCGAGCCCTTCTTGCTGGATTTGACACTTCACCTTCCAGCTCCAGCACTCCCACCACCCCCAGCCGACCCAGCAGCCTGAGCCCACTCCCCCCCAGGGCCAGACCCGGGTCAGGGGGCTGAGGGTGGCACAGAGCAGGTTTTTCCTGCTCTTCCTGCCCAGCCAGAGCCTGGCATGACCTCCCAGGGCAGTGAGTGCTCTGCCATGCATAATTCAGGGCTGGGATAAACCGAGAGGTGCCAGCCCACATCCAGACCCTAAATTTAGACAGAGGAGAAAGTCCATGAGTATGTGACAGCAGCAGACTCGGGGGCACAGGGCTGGGGCCACATGTCCCCTGTGTCCTTGAGGAAGAGGAGGGTGTCACACTTCTTGCTCCAGAGGTAAAGCTCCGGCGTTTGACCCCTGATCAGCAGTTGGCAGAAGTCTATAAAGGATTATCTGAGCCTCTGTGGGCTCCCAAAATCTGCTGGCAGGGCACAGCCCTGCAACAGGAGAGGTCAGCACCCGAAAACTGCGCTCTGATCTCAGCTGCTCTCAGGTTTCTCCTTTCCGGAGGCGCTGGGCGGGCACATCCTGCCCCGGGCACGGGTCTGGCAGCGCCCGCGGCCCCGGGGCGCTCCGGGCTGGCTCTGACACAGCCCCGGCCCGGCTCAGGGGGTCTGGCAGCTCCCGCCGAGTCCTGGCTGGGTGTCAGAGCCCGTGACATCCGCAGCGGCAATGTCCTTCAGTCCCTGTGCCCTCGGAGGGACACATTGGCCGGGCAGGTGTTTGTCCCCTCGCTCCTGCTGTCCTTGCAGGCACATGAGCTCGCTGGCACGCCGGGAGCAGGAATCCTTCCGTGCACCCTGGAGGGACCCGTCCCGCCCCCGTCGCTGTCCCCTGGTCCCTTTGATGATGCCACCAGATGGCAGTGCCGGAGTGAGGCACTGCCGGACACCGGGGACGGTCACCGGCCTCCGTCCCTGCCGCTCCCGGAGCGCCACGGGCACGGCTGCCAGCAGGGAGAGGGTCCCCCCCCGCCTGGCAGCGGTGTCCCCCACCGGAGGCCACCCTACCGCCACCGCCCCCAGCATCAGCCCCCCGTGCCCTAGTGTCGATGTCCCCGTGTCGATGTCCCCTTCCCGGGAGGGGCTGTGGGCAGCCAGGGCCGCCCCGCCCGGGCGGGACCAGCGCTGTGACAGCCGTGTGACAGCAGTGTCACAAGTGACAGAGCCGTGACGGCCCCGCACAGAGCAGTCTCACCTCACCCCGCACCCAGAGAAATGTGGGATGGCACCAGAGCTCAGGGACATGGGGCTGCCTGCAGCCGTGCCAGCCCGTGTCCCACCACTGGGAGCATCCCTGTATCCCAAGAAAACTCCTTTTCTCCCCTCTGCTTCTTCTCCTGCATCCCTCAGCATCCCCCAGACATCTCTCCCCCGGTGTGATTCATTAGGGCACCCAAACCCTCAAATGTGGCTCATGAGGGCCCCATTCCTGCCCCCGTGGGGGTTTGTAGGGCTGGGGGAGCAGGGCCGGGAGCAGCCTGCCAGGGGGGCCTGGGAAAACAAACCCTCTCATGTGACAGTATCTGGGACAATACCAGCTTAGCTGTGGGTGCAGCCAGCAGGAATCCTGCTGCTCCCAAGCCCTGCTAGTCATGGATAAACCTACATTAGAGCAATTAATAATAATTAATAATTGGGACTGCATTTAGAAAAGCAGTTAAACCCAGCAATGCTCTCCAAAACAATGGCCTGACACAGAAATGCAGAAGGTACAATTTTGGGGTGGGGGGTTTGGGGTTGACAAACCCCTGGTCTGTGGGGCTGCCCTGCCTTTGGCATCCTGGGGGCTCTGGGGTGGGATTTAGGGCACGCAGGACCCTTCCCCTCAGCCCCCAGCTGCAATCAGGCACATCCCAGCCTTGGGGGTTGGGGGTCCCCCTTCCCACCCTGTGCTGCAAGGAGGGGCAGGAACGGAGCCCCCCAAGTGACTTTGCTCAGCTCTGCTGCCTCCCTCGGGGTGTGAAGCCCCAGGTGAGAATGGAGACAGGCACAAAGCCAGGCTGGGATGGGAAGGGTGAGTGCAAAAGGGCTGAGATGGAAGCAGCCCCTTCCCCTGCTCCGAGGATGCCTCTGAGGCAGGCAGGGAATTTGTTTCCCACTAAGCTGCTCTGTGATAAACAGAGACACACACGGGAGCAATGGGCCTTTAATTACAGCCAGCCAGGGTGTTCAGGGTCACAGGAGCCAGGATTCAGACCAGGGGAAATGAGGGGGATGATTTTCAGGAGGAGCACTGCAGGAATCTGCAGAACCTTCTATGCCTGAGCTCCTTTGTTGTCCATTTCATCCACCAGGACCCTCCTGTCTTCCCAGCCCAGAACATCTCAAATCCCACAATTGTGGATAACAGAATGTCCTGAGCTGGAAATCCACAAGGATCATCAATCCCAGCTCCTCTCCCTGCCCAGACCCCAACAATCCCAGCCTGGGCATCCCTGGAGCAGTGTCCACAGGCTCCTGGAGCTCTGGCAGCCTCGGGGCCGTGCCCATTCCCTGGGGCACAGCCCTGCCGAGCTGCCCAGCACAGGAGCCTGATGGAGCCCCAGAAAACCCTCTGAGCCCTCTTGACAGCCTTCCCACCCCCTGGCACTGCTCCTGGCAAACTCACTGAGCAACCGTGACCCTCTTCAAGGACCTTTTGCCACTGGGGTGACACAGAGGCCGAGGGGCTGTCACTAAACCTGTCCCTTGTCATGTGCTGGGGTCTTCCCCCCACAGCCCCCCCATCCAGGGGGATGAAGGGCTGGAAGTGCTGTCCCTGAATACTGTCGCCCTGATTTTTTAAAATATTTTCTAAGCCTGCTGATGTTTACATTCTTATAACGAACTTTCTCACACACTTTATGTAAATAACTCATTGTTTTGCATTCTTTTATCAAAGAGGAGAAATTTGATGGGCTGTTGGTTTGTCCAGTGTCACTGGAGAGGTGGCACTGTCACCCTCCAATCCACTGTCACTTTTGGAAATCTGTAAATGTTGGAGTCAGGATATTAAAAAGTCCCTTTTACCTTGAAAAGAGCAGCGTGTCCACATGGTGTTATTTGGTGTCCTACAGTGACAGAATCCTGGTTTGTCCTGGGCTCCCAGACACGGGGACAGGCTGGGAAAGCTGCAGTGCCTCCCCACTGAGCTTGGACAGATGCTGTTTGTCTTTCTGCAGGCGGTGCCCAGACGCCTGCCTGCTGATGGATGGCAGTGTCACAGCAGAGATTCTGCGCTGTCACAACCACTGGGGCTCTCATGGGTTGGAAAATGTGGGGGGTTACTCCACCGTGAGCTGATTTCCTCCCCAAGGATCTGAGTGCCAGAGGTGGGGGTGGGGACCCTGCCGAAGGAAGCAGCAGGGTGAGACCTTGCTCTGATGTCCTTCATCCACCTGGCAGGAGGAGCTGCTTCTTCCCTCCCCTTCTGCTGCTCCTGCTTGGATCCTCAAGACCTGAGCCCCTCAATTTTCTTTCCTGGCGTCCACCCAACATCACCCAAAGTCACCCAAAGTCAAGCAAAGCCACCCAAAGCCACCCAATGTCACCCAAAGCCACCCAACATCACCCAATGTCACCCAAAGCCACCCAATGCCACCCAATGTCACCCAAAGCCACCCAAAGTCATCCAAAGCCACCCAACATCACCCAAAGCCACCCAAAGCCACCCAATGTCACCCAACATCACCCAAAGTCACCCAACATCACTCAACATCACCCAAAGCCATCCAATGTCACCCAAAGCCATCCAAAGTCACCCAAAGCCACCCAACATCACCCAGTGTCACCCAAAGCCATCCAAAGTCACCAGCCTTCCTCCAAACTCCCTCACGGGCCCTCCTGAGCCCCTCCACGCATTCCCCGCATCCCCTGGCTGACAGGACAGCTCCAGCTGGGTGCACAGGGGCCAGGGCAATGCCGTGGGGATGGAAATTTGGGAGAGCTGCCCAAGGCACGCGCGGCTTTTGAGCCTCTTCATCTGCAGCCTTAACGATTCTCCCTCTCAGAGAAGGGTTAATGAGCCATGGAGATCTAATTAGACTTCCCTGCTCGACCTTTCACCTCCTTCTTGCCAGTTAAAACCAAAAAAGAGAAAAAAAAAAACCCACAAGTGGTGGCGTGGAGACAATTAGATCAGTGTGTGCTTAATGAGTTCATGGATGCAGCAGAAATGTCCCTGTTTGACAGGAGAGGCAGGAGCCGAGCTGAGCCCGGCCCCGGCTCTGCTGAGCCTTTGTGGGGTGCAGAAGAGCCCTCCGTGGGTTTGGGATTTGGTGACGAGCCCTCCGTGGGTTTGGGATTTGGTGAAAAGCCCTCCGTGGGTTTGGGATTTGGTGAAAAGCCCTCCGTGGGTTTGGGATTTGGTGAAAAGCCCTCCGTGGGTTTGGGATTTGCTGCCTGCATCCCGTGGGTTTGGGATTTGGTGACGAGCCCTCCGTGGGTTTGGGATTTGGTGACGAGCCCTCCGTGGGTTTGGGATTTGCAGACGAGCCCTCCGTGGGTTTGGGATTTGGTGATGAGCCCTCCGTGGGTTTGGGATTTGGTGACGAGCCCTCCGTGGGTTTGGGATTTGCAGACGAGCCCTCCGTGGGTTTGGGATTTGGTGACGAGCCCTCCGTGGGTTTGGGATTTGGTGACGAGCCCTCCGTGGGTTTGGGATTTGCAGACGAGCCCTCCGTGGGTTTGGGATTTGGTGACGAGCCCTCCGTGGGTTTGGGATTTGCAGACGAGCCCTCTGTGGGTTTGGGATTTGCTGCCTGCACCCTGTGGATTTGGGATTTGCTGCCTGCACCCCGCGGGCTCCCAGGGCTGTTCTTTGTTAGCCACAGCAGCCGGCCGGCCTTTCCCGCCGTGTTTTTCCAGGATCGGGGATGCTAACCAGCTCCAGATGCTCCAGATGGGTGGGAGCGCCGCGGAAAGCCGCGGGGTGCGAGCAGCACCGGCGCTCCCGGGCGGGGAGAAGGGACCGGAGCCCGGCCCAGCGGGCATCCGGGGCAGCGCGGGGTGACAGATGCCACCAGCGCGGAGCTGGCGGTGTCCCCCGGTGCTGGCGGCCCCCCCGGGCCGCCGAGGCTGCGGCGGCGCTGCCAAGCCCCACGTGGCCGTGCCGAGCAGATTTTGCTTGGCTGCCTGGGCTATATTTAGCCGCCTGTAAAAGGGGTTAGCGAGCAGCGCTGGAGCCAGTGGCACAGCTAAGAATGTCAACGTAAGAGCAGCCAGGGATAAAAAAAGCCCAGGCCGGGCGCTGGGAGCTTTGCACAAATCCCCGCGGCTGCGGGAGCTGCAGGCGGGCAGGGCGGCGGGCGGTGCCCGCATCTCCCGCCAGCACCGGGCCCTGGCCGCTCCCTGTCCACCCACCGGGAGGCTCCTCACAGTTTTCGGGCGGGTTTGCAGCGTCCCTGCGCTCAGCTGGGCACTCAGAGCTTGGAATCGGGTGGGTTTGGTGAAACCCCTGAGCTCTGGGGGTGGGTGTGCCCTCTGTGCACAGGCAGGAGCACGAGGTGCTCCCCCGGGCTGGGAGGTGTTTGTGAGGCTCCACATCCCCATCCAGGCATCTGGAAGTTACTGGAGCATGAAAATAGATTTGAGCGCTTCTTTTTTTGCCTGTGAACACATTTTTTTGGGGATGCTGCCTTTCTGCTCGGTTAACTCCAGCACACCTTTCCTCCCAACGCTCCCCTCAGCGCCCTGATCTGGCCCTTTAAAGCAAGAATGGGGCAAATCCCACCACGTCCCAGCTCTTCCAGCCCCATCCCAGCTCTTCCAGCCCCATCCCAGCTCTTCCAGCCCCATCCCAGCTCTTCCAGCCCCATCCCAGCTCTTCCAGCCCCATCCCAGCTATTCTAGCCCCATCCCAGCTCTTCCCAAGCAGCTCTTCCAGCCCCATCCCAGCCCTTCCCAAGCAGCTCTTCCTCCCCCATCCCAGCTCTTTGCACCCTACCCAAGTTCTTCCACCCCATCCCAGCTCTTCCAACCACATCCCAGCTCTTCCCATCCCAACTCTTCCCATCCCAGCTCTTCCAGCCCCTTCTGTGCTGCTCTGAGCTGTCCTGACCTTGCCTGGGCTCACTCCTGCCTGTGCAGCCCAGGCTGTGCCCAGAAATGTGGGATTGCAGCCAATCCCAGAGCCAATGCACAGGCAAGGTGGTTTCCTGAGCTAATTCCCAGAAATAATTTGCACGTTCTGCTGGTCCACTGGGGCAGGGGATGAATATTTTGGTGGCTGAGCCCCGAGAGAGGCACTTTGAGTCATCCAGTGCCCCCTTTTCCCCCAGCTCCTGCGATGAGCTGGCAGCAGGATGTGCCTCGGGCTGGGATTGGGTCTGGCTGTGGGATCCACCTCACCTCTGGGTCAGGAGGGAGCTTCTGCTGCTGCAAAAACAGCAACAAATCATTCTTTTGGTTGAAATTTTCCATTCTGCCGGGGACAGCCAGGCTGCAGATGAGTTGCAAAGACCTGTGCAACTCACTGCAGATATTCCAGCTGCCCTGACAGCCTGAACTAGGGGATAAAATCAGGAAAAGCAGCTGGTGTGCTGTCCCCCCGTGGGGCAGGATGCTCTGGGCAGGGCACACGCTGTGGGGGGAGGATCTCCAGAAGCTCCCTGATGTCCTGGGGGCAGATGGAGCTGCAGAATCCCTGTGCCCTGTGAAGGACAGGGCGGAGCAGCACACTGGGATGCAGATGGCAGAGTCCTGGAGCACGGAGGGTGCCTGGGAAGGGCACTGCTGCAGCTCTGAGATGGCCAGACTCTGCTCTGTGTGACGCCCCAGCCTGCCTGGTGACAAATCTTCTCCCTGGGAGCTCTTTGCTGGCATTTTCCCTCTGCTTTGAAATCCTGCAGGCAGGGAAACTCTCTCGCTGCCTTTGCCCCCGAGATCTCACAGGCAGGAAGGTTTCCCCCGAGGGCTGAGGGCGTTTCCTGCAGATCCATCCTTCAGGAGCCACCTCCATCACTCCAGGGTGGCCTCGAGGCCGTGTCCTGCTGGAGCTCATGGAAAGTCCCAGCCCCCAGCCAGGGAACAACTTGCAGGTCCCCAAACCCTGTGACCCATGTCCCAAAATAGCCCCTTAAGGGAGGCACTGACGCAGCCCCTGGGCTCAGGAATGACCTTCCCTGCGTCACCTTGTCCCCAGCAGGCTGGAAATGAGAAAGGTGCCTCTAAAAGGGGAACAGCAAAGGGCTGCTCTCCCCCAGCAGTGACTTTTAGCCCAGATCAGAGCCCACAGTGCTGGGCAGGGGAGGGAAAAACATCTCTGCTCCTTCCCTGCTGCCTCCAGGAACGCCAGGAGCCGCCCCAGACCTGCAGCAGCCCGAGGGTCTGTGGGGATTATTGACCCTCCTGCCCCAGGGAGATGAAGCAGCCAGGCAGCAGCAGCAGAACAGATTCTTCCAGACTGATTTTCTCCCAGTTCTGGATCCTGGGTTTTTGGGGAAAATGGGATTTAGAGCAGAGCAGGGAGCAGTCTGAGCCCATCCTCGCTGGCTTCACATTCCTGATTGACCAATCAGGGGCTCTCCCAAAGCTCGGGAAGGCACAAAGGATAGATTTTAGTCCCCTCATCCTGCTGGGAGCATGCTGGGAAGAGGATCCCCAGGCCTGCAAAGCCCCAGAGCAGCAGCTGGAGGAGCAGAGAGAGCACAGAGCAGCCTTTGCCCCCACGCTGGGGCAGCACCAAGCACCACGGCCCTGCCATGGACCAGCTCCCAGTGGGAGCTGCCTGAGCAGGGAATTATTTTGGAATAATTTGTCCTTTCCCAGCCTCTGTCCTGGATCCCTGGGGTTTATGCCCAAGTTCTGGGAGCTCCAGCTGGGGCTCTGGGCTGCTGCTGCTCAGCATGCCCTGGATGCAGGAGGGTTGGGAGAGGTTATTCCATGCCAGCATCGCACTGGCAGGATATGGAGGCACTCAGACACTTCTGGTGTGCCTCAGTTTCCCCAGCTCCCCCAGCCCAGCCATCCCAAAGGAGGGATGGGGAGGGAATTGTTCAGCCTCGGAGGAGATGGATGCGGTGTGGCTGCCCTTCAGCTGTCCCAGGGCAGAGCACCCGCCGGGGCCGCTCGGGAGCTGCAGAGAGGAAGAACTCTCCAAGGTGCTCCGAAGCCCCGCGGGCTCTCCTCCCGTCCCTTCCCATGCCCGCAGCATCCCCCCCCCCCTCGCTCCCAGCCGTCCCCTCGGCCCGCGACAGCAGTGTCACATCCGATCGGGTGCCAGGCAGGATAAACATCGCCGCTGCTCGGCCCGACACTGCTCCGGAGAGAGGAGACAGTCAAGGAGAAAGCGAAGCGTGAGCAGCTAAAAATAGCGGCTGGCGAAGGCTCCGCTCCCCGCCGGCCGCGCGGGAGCCGCCGCCGCCCGTCCCCGCCGTGAGCGGGCAGGATCACCTCCGTGTCCCCCCCCGGCTGCCGGGCACGGCCCCTGCCGAGGGTTTGGGGTTCGGGGGTACCAGAGCGAGCACCGGCCGTGTCCTGGTGGCGCCCGGCCGTGTCGCTGTCCCCTGGCGCAGCCGGGGCCGGCCCGCTGCTGGCTGCGGGGCTCGGGGAAGCATCGCCCGTCCGGGCCAGCAGAACCGCCCCACGAGCTCCAGGGGAAGGGACGGGATGGACACCGCGCTCCGAGTGCTGAGCATCGCCCGCGGCCATCGGCAGCGAGAGGAGCTCGGCCAGAGCCGGGAATTTGGGGTCACGGCCCAGCCCCGCTCCTGCTGGGAGCAGTGTCCCCCTGCAGGGATGGGGAGCACCCCGTCACCCGAGGGGGTCTCTCCCAAAGCACACCCCGCTGCCCCAGCCCTGGGGACAGCCACCTTCAGGGCCGGGAGGGGCATTTTGGAGCCTCTCACCAACCCCACGCGTTTCCCAGTGCGGGGATGCCGATGGAAGCGGTGGGAGGCGGCCACTGCTCCTGGCTGGAATTCCAGGCGGTTTTAATTCCCCCACCTCGCTGCCCCTGACCCAGTTCGGGGTGCGGGTGAGAACCCCCAGCTCACACCCTCGGCGTTGGCCTGTCCCCCCCTCAAGGTGACACCGCTGTCAGGCCGGGAGCAGCTGGTGGCATCTGCTCCTCGCCCAGGCTGTGCCCAGGCTGTGCCCAGCGGGGCCGTGCCCTGATCCGCTGGATCTGCCAGCCGCAGTCGGGGTCTCCCAGCCCCCCGCCCCCTCCCCCACCCACCACATGCCACACGGGTGCAGCCACGGAATTTTTAATTCTTTTTTCCCCCCAAAGATTGGGAGCCTGTCATTGGTTTTGGCCGCACTACCCGGACCTGTGTGGGCTGGGGTCAAACTGTCCCGGTGGGGGAGCAGAGGCCCCTCCACGCACCCCCCTGGGGGGCTCTGCAGCCGGGGGGCCGAATCCAGAGCAAATCGGAGGGAAAATTTCTCATGTCCCCGAGCAGGGCTGGTGGCCACGCCGGGCTGCGAGCCCCCCGCCCGGGCCGGGGGTCCGAGCGGGGCAGAGTCCCCCGGAGCTCGGGACCCGGGGGGATGGCACAGCCCTCCCTCCCCTTGTGTCAGCGCGGGGGGACGCGGGGACACGGCAGCCCGGGGGGGGGCCGAGGGGCGGCCCCGGCGGCGGGGGGAGAGGGGGGGCGGCGGGCGGGGCCGGCGCTGGGTCCCCCCCGCGCCGAGCAGGGGCCGGGCCGGGCGGGAGCGGCGGCGCTGGGCGGGCGGCGGCGGCGGCGGCTCGGCCCCGGGTGCCCCAGGGCCGCCTGGAGCCGGAGGCTTCCCCGCGGCTCCTGCCGAGCGCCGAGCATCCTTCCCCCGGCAGCCGGGCTGGCACCGGCACCGGCATCACCATCGGCACCGGCATCACCATCGGCACCGGCATCACCATCGGCACCGACACCGGAATCAGCATCAACAGCGGCACCGGCATCGCCCCCGGCACCGACATCCCCATCGCCCCCGGCACCGGCAGCAGCATCAACACCGGCACCGGCGGCGGCATCACCTTCGGTGTCACCATCACCACCGGCGTCGGCACCGGCACCGGGATCGCCGCCGGCACCAGGTGAGCGGCTGGTGGCTGCTGGGAGCAGGTGACGCGGTGGCACCGAGGCCCTGGGCCACCGCGGAGTGTCCTGGGCTCCCCGGGGCGAGGGACCAGGTTCCCGCCCCGGGGACTGGGCGGCCCCCCCGGAAAGGACGTGCCCACCCCGGGCACCTCCCTGGGAAGGTGGAGAGGCCGGAGGGTCAGGGGGTGGCGGTGGCTTCGGGGACAGATGGGTTTCGGGGGGATGAAAGTTGGCAGCAGCTGCGGTCAGGTGTCTCTCGAGAGCTTGGGGTGTCTGTGCCACCCTCCAGGGCCAGGGGGCTCAGGGGAGGATTTGGGGGAGCAGAGCTGAGGCACCGAGCAAGGCTCGTCTGTCCCAGGGTGGGCACTCAGATCAACCCCCACGGTGGCACCTCTGTCGCAGCCTGCATGTCCTGGGCCACCGCTGCCCCCTCCACCCTTCCCCCTGCCCTGTCCTCCTCTCAGCTCCCGCTTCTACCCCACCCCCAGCTCCAGCCCTCAGCTTCCCGGGCTGGAGCTTCCCAGGCGATTTGGGCCCGGGGAGCTGCGGGGGTCTCCAGGCAGCGGAGCCCCCCAGGGCCGAGCACCCCGCGCAGGGGACACGCTCGTGCGGTGCTTCCTCCCGGGAGGAAAGGGCTTCCCCCAGGCACAGCCCCTCCTCCCCGCCTTCGGGGCATCGTGTTGGCAGATTGCCCCTGCAGATGCTTGGATCGGGTCCCTTCGGTCCCCGGAGCTGGCTGCTGTCCCCTGGCTGGGTGGCAGTGCCACCGAGGAGGCGGCAGAGGCAGGATGTCCCCTGCTCACCCCGAATGCTCCCAGCCCGTGACCTTGGGGTGTCCACCAAGGGACACCCCAGTCCTCGCTGTCACAAGGGACCCAGCCCTGCCACTGTGCCCTGTCCTCACCCTTCCCCCCAGAGCAGGAGATGGGGGAGGGGAAAGGTGGAGGCAGAGCCCGATCCTCGCTTGGAATTGAGGGAATCCCGGCATTGCTGCCCGGGCTGGGGCGCTGGGAGGCAGAGGGGGGGAGCTCTGGGGGTTTGGTTGTGGGGAGACCTTGGGCTTCAGCTCCTGGGGCAGCTGGAGGAGCCCTGATGGGGGCTCCAGACCTTGGGGCACATGAACAGGATGGGGACCCCGGCCCTACTCTGTCCTTGGCTCTTGGAATGGCAATTCCAGCTCCTGGAACAGCAATTCCAGCTTCTGGAATGGCAATTCCAGCTCCTGGAAAGGGCAGTTCCAGCTCCTGGAAAGGGCAGTTCCAGCTCCTGGAATGGCAATTCCAGCTCCTGGAAAGGGCAATTCCAGTTCCTTGGGCTCCTGGAATGGACAATTCCAGCTCCTGGCTCAGCCCTGAGCCATTGGGACTGGCTCTGCTCCATCACGGATTTCCAGCCATGCCTCTAACCCCAGAGCACCTGCACAGATTTCGTCCCTCCTTGGCTGCTGGTCCCCTCCCTGCCAGCTTGCCAGGGCTGGGGTTTTGGCACAGGTGGTGGCACCTGGAGGGTCCTGATGGTGCTCCCACCCTCGGTGCAGGGAAACATCTGGATCACCTCCACGCAAGGCCTCACCACTGGGTGGGAGTTGCTGCCTCAGAGCTGGGTGCCCTGGAAGTTTCCCACCTCCCCGGGGCTGAGCTACAGTGGGAAGGATCCACAGGCACCCAGGGGCTGGGGAAGCCATGCCCAGGGCTCCCCAGAGAGACAGAGCTGCCAGGGAAGCTTCAGCTGCCTCTGCTCCCTGGAATCCCGGTGCTCCAGCAGGGCTGGGGGCCTCCTGCAATCCCAGCTGGACCAGGGTCCTCCCCAGGGTCCTCCCCAGGTGGCACCGGTGGCAGATGGAGAAGGAGCTCCTGCAGGGAGATGGTGTCTGAGCTCTGGTGCCACCCAGCCCGTGGCACTCCCGGCGTGGCACAGCCTGGGACGTGCTTGGTGGCACCCAGCTGGCACCCTGTGACAGCCCCCAGCTCTCTGGGTTTCCCCTGGCACCCATCCCGGTGCCACCCACACTCCACAGCCAGGAGAGCCGCGGGTGTCCCCGTTCCGTGCCTGGATCCTGCCCGGCAGCTCCAGCCGGGGCTGGAGCAGGGCTGAAAACCCTTTGGGGAGAGGGAGCCTGGGCCTGGCCAGGAATGGAACCGCTGTGCGTGTGGGTGACACCTTCATTATGCTAAATTACCTGGTTGTATGATGCAAATTACAGTTTGTGGTGTGTCAGAGCAGGGAACTGAGGGTTCTGCTGGGAGCTCCATTACCCAGGGCTCAATCACCCTAATTACCCTCATTAGATCACTTCCTTCCCCACGGAGAGGCAGAGCTGCTGTTGACTCCCCTGAGTCCCAGAGCAGGGCTGGGTTATCCAGGTTACCCAGGTTTGGTTATCCAGGTTAACCAGGCTGGTTTGTCCAGGTTATCCAGGTTAACCAGGCTGGGTTATCCAGGTTACCCAGGTTTGGTTATCCAGGTTAACCAGGCTGGGTTGTCCAGGTTAACCAGGCTGGGTTATCCAGGCTACCCAGGTTGGGTTGTCCAGGTTAACCAGGCTGGGTTATCCAGGTTATCCAGGCTGGGTTTTCCAGGTTAACCAGGCTGGGTTATCCACGTTAACCAGGCTATCCAGGCTGGGTTATCCAGGTTAACTGTATCCAGGCTGGGTTATCCAGGTTAACTGGGCTGGGTTGTCCAGGTTAACCAGGTTGGGTTGTCCAGGTTAACCAAGCTGGGTTATCCAGGTTATCCAGGGTGGTTTGTCCAGGTTATCCAGGTTAACCAGGCTGGGTTATCCAAGTTAAACAGGCTGGTTTGTCCAGGTTAACCAGGCTGAGTTATCTAGGTTACCCAAGTTGGGTTGTCCAGGTAAACCAGGCTGGGTTATCCAGGCTGGTTTGTCCAGGTTATCCAGGTTAACCAGGCTGGGTTTTCCAGGTTAACCAGGCTGGGTTATCCAAGTTAACCAGGCTGGTTTGTCCAGGTTATCTGGGTTAACCACGTTGGGTGGTCCAGGTTAACCAGGCTGTGTTATCCAGGCTGGTTTGTCCAGGTTATCCAGGTTAACCAGGCTGGGTTATCCAGGTTAACTAGGCTGGGTTTTCCAGGTTAACCAGGCTGGGTTATCCAGGTCATCCAGGTTAACCAGGCTGGTTTGTCCCGGTTAACCAGGCTGGTTTGTCCAGGTTATCCAGGTTAACCAGGCTGGGTTAGCCAGGTTAACCAGGCCAGGTTGCCCACTCATGCCCAAGGGGCCGTGGTGTTTCCCCCTTGGACTCAAAAAAGGAGCTGGATGCAGCTGATGGGAATGAGGAATGTGGGGAGGGAGGCTCACCCTGCACCTCTGCAGGGTCTCTGATTGGCACCCAAACTCCCCAGCAGGAATCCCTGTGCTCCTCCCACCACTCCAGCTGATTACCTTTAATCAGTTAATTAAAGGGAATTAACTGATGGGGGTGGAGGATGGAATAGGAATAGCTCTGGAACAGGTCATGGCCTACAGGCTGGAGAACACCTGGCTGGGCTGGGAGAGGCTGGAGCAGCCTCCATTCCTCCCTGGGATGGGGTGGGATCCATCCCTTCCTTCCTTCTGCCACTTACGCCATGTCCGCCACGTCCGCCACGTCCACCACTTCCTTCCTTCCTTCCTTCCTTCCTTCCTTCCTTCCTTCCTTCCTTCCTTCCTTCCTTCCTTCCTTCCTTCCTTCCTTCCTTCCTTCCTTCCTTCCTTCCTTCCTTCCTTCCTTCCTTCCTTCCTTCCTTCCTTCCTTCCTTCCTTCCTTCCTTCCTTCCTTCCTTCCTTCCTTCCTTCCTTCCTTCCTTCCTTCCTTCCTTCCTTCCTTCCTTCCTTCCTTCCTTCCTTCCTTCCTTCCTTCCTTCCTTCCTTCCTTCCTTCCTTCCTTCCTTCCTTCCTTCCTTCCTTCCTTCCTTCCTTCCTTCCTTCCTTCCTTCCTTCCTTCCTTCCTTCCTTCCTTCCTTCCTTCCTTCCTTCCTTCCTTCCTTCCTTCCTTCCTTCCTTCCTTCCTTCCTTCCGCCACTTCCTTCCTTCCTTCCTTCCTTCCGCCACTTCCTTCCTTCCGCCACTTCCTTCCTTCCGCCACTTCCTTCCTTCCGCCACTTCCTTCCTTCCTTCCGCCACTTCCTTCCTTCCTTCCGCCACTTCCTTCCTTCCGCCACTTCCTTCCTTCCTTCCGCCACTTCCTTCCTTCCTTCCTTCCTTCCTTCCTTCCTTCCGCCACTTCCTTCCTTCCGCCACTTCCTTCCTTCCGCCACTTCCTTCCTTCCGCCACTTCCTTCCGCCACTTCCTTCCGCCACTTCCTTCCGCCACTTCCTTCCGCCACTTCCTTCCTTCCTTCCTTCCGCCACTTCCTTCCTTCCGCCACTTCCTTCCTTCCTTCCGCCACTTCCTTCCTTCCGCCACTTCCTTCCTTCCTTCCGCCACTTCCTTCCTTCCTTCCGCCACTTCCTTCCGCCACTTCCTTCCTTCCTTCCTTCCTTCCTTCCTTCCTTCCTTCCTTCCTTCCTTCCTTCCTTCCTTCCTTCCTTCCTTCCTTCCTTCCTTCCTTCCTTCCTTCCTTCCTTCCTTCCTTCCTTCCTTCCTTCCTTCCTTCCTTCCTTCCTTCCTTCCTTCCTTCCTTCCGCCACTTCCTTCCGCCACTTCCTTCCTTCCTTCCGCCACTTCCTTCCTTCCTTCCTTCCTTCCGCCACTTCCTTCCTTCCTTCCGCCCTTCCGCCCTTCCTTCCGCCCTTCCTTCCGCCCTTCCTTCCTTCCTTCCGCCACTTCCTTCCGCCCGCCACTTCCTTCCTTCCTTCCTTCCGCCACTTCCTTCCGCCACTTCCTTCCTTCCGCCACTTCCTTCCGCCACTTCCTTCCACCATTTCTGCCACTTCCACCACTTCTTTTCTTCCTTCCTTCTGTCACTTCCGTCACTTCCACCACTTCCTTCCGCCACTTCCCTCCCTCCCTCCCTCCCTCCCTCCGTCCCCCCACTGAGGGGCTCTCCCTGCTGGTGCCCGGTTGGATCCCAGAGCTGTCTCCTGGTGCTGGGAATGAAGGCGCTGCCAGCCCTCGGGATGGGCCCTGTTCCCGCAGGGAATGGCCATGGCTGCCGGTTCCGGGCGCTTTCCTCACCCCTGGTGCTGCAGAGGGGACATTGCTGCTGTCCCTGAGCCCTGTCCCTGCCGTGCTCTGCCCAGCCCAGGGATCAGAGCTGGCCGGGGAGCTGATCCCTGCCCCGGGGCTGCCCTCCTGCCAGCAGCATTCCCAGAGCCCCGAGTGCCTCCTGGCAGAGGGACCTCGCCCTCACAGCGCCCCAAACCCTGCTCCGTGTGCTGGGGAAAGCCAGAAATCCTCCTTGGGAGCACAAAGAGATGGAAACATCCCCCAGGGGAGAGCTGGGATCCCAGGGGAGAGCAGCCTTGATGTGTGCTGGGCTGGGAGCTCAGGGGATGAGCACGAGGAGCTGGGATTTGGCATTCCCTCTCTGGGCTGAGGTTCTCCAGGCTCTCCATCCCTCCTGCAGGTTTGGGGTGCAGTGCCAGCCCATGGCCTTGTGCCTCTGAGCCTCTGGTGCTCTGCTCTCCAGTCAGGCCTGTCCAGGGCTGGAATCCAGCTGCTCCAGAGGGAATCACACAGCCAGGTTTGCCAGCTGCTTTCAGCTTCTTTCCAGGATGCCCCTCGTGCTGCTCCCAGGGGAAAAACACCTCGATTTTATCCCGGTGTAGACTCGTGGGAGATGCTGAGCTCAGCAGGGCAGTGCCAGGATTAATCTGCTGAGTCCTCTGGAGCGCTGTTCCCTGGCCCAGTGCAGGCCTGCAGGATCCAGAGGGGAATTTCTCTGGGCTCACTGCACGGTGGGGAAGCCAAGCCCTGGTGTGGGATGTGGTGTGAGCACCCCCAGGTCTGCAAACACCTGGATTTGGGTTGGCAGAGTTTGAGTTTGCCCGGGGAAATTTAGGGTTGGGATGTCCGGGAGCACAAGAGCTGGGCTCACTCCCACACCGGAGCAGGGCTTGCTCTGGTTTGTGTTTCCAGCACTAAAAACCAAAGGGACAGTTTATACAAGCAGCCTGAAATCCCTTCTGGACAGACTCAGCTCGGATTTTAGGCACAGCTGAACTCTGCCATCATCCCCCTGAGTGACAGAGCAATAGCAGAGCTCTGCTCCTGCCGGCGGCTCCATTCCGCGGCTGGCGGCAGCAAACCCCTCCTCCCCTGCACATCGCCCTGCTGGAAGCCGGGAACTGCAGGGAATGGAGCTCACCACCGTCCCAGTTCAGAGCCCTTCCTTCTCCTTGCCTCCAACAGGAATTTAGGTCTCAGCATCCCACAAGCCCAGCTGAGCCCCTGAAGGGAAGGGTTTATGCTTTGCCCAGGCTGGTGTTAGCTGGGACACGGCTCAGGTTTTGTGTGGAAATAAAAATTCCGAGTCCTACAGCTGGGAAAAAACCCCTAAAAAAAAAAAATTGTCATAGAATGCCTGGTTGGAAAGGACCTGAAATCCCACCCAGAGCCACCCCTGCCATGGCAGGGACACCTCCCACTGCCCCAGGTGCTCCAGCCTGGCCCTGGGCACTGCCAGGGCTCCAGGGGCAGCCCCAGCTGCTCTGGGCACCCTGGGAGAGCCCAAACCTCTCCAACCAGGCCTTGCCAGGCTACAAACCCCCTGTGGGAAATAGCCCTGGGGCACCTGGAACCTTCCAGCAAATCATTCTTTCCTTTCCTGGATCCATTTGCTGCAATGGGCTTTGCTCCTGGTTCTCATCCTGGATTCAGGAATCTGAATGCCAGAGTGGTTTGGGTGGGAAGGGATCTTCAATGCCAGCTCCTTCCAGCCCAGGGACACCTCCCCCTGTGCCAGGTGCTCCAGCCCCAATGTCCAGCCTGGCCTTGGGCACTGCCAGGGATCCAGGGGCAGCCACAGCTGCTCTGGGCAGACCCTGAATTGTGCAAAAGGAAGCAGAGGATGAAGGCTGATCTTTAAAAGGATTCCTGGGATCCAGGGAGGTGTCTGGGTGGAACAATTCAGGATTTGGGTGTGAGCAGGGATGGGACTGAGCCTAAAGCTGGTCCTGCCCATCTGCAGGGCAGCGATGGAGACCAGGCAGGGAGCAGGGGAAGGGATGTGAGGGTGATGGAGGGGACAAAGAGACCCTTCAGCATCTCCCAGATCCATGGGTGACATAATCCAAGCACAAACAGGAGTGGTGGAGAAGAGGGGAAGCTGGTCTGGCTGTGAGGATGAGTGTGCAAGAGCAGGAGGAAGGCCAGAGCTCAAGGCAGGACACAACAGGAGGGGGCTTAGAGGGTGATGGGGATTCCTCTGGAAGGGGAATTATCCCAGCAAGGGGGATCTGCTCCACAGAGAGGGAAGGAGTGGGAGCCACTTGTCCAAAGCCTTTGGAATGGGGGGTTTGCTGGGAAGGAAATCCTGGGGAAGAACCAACCCTGAGGGTACCAGGATGTGCCAGAGCTTTGGGGAGCTGCCAGTGTCACCCCTGCTTAGAAATCCCACTGGAACAATTCCTCAGAGCTTTGGGAAAGAGCAAAGGAGGAAAAGAGCCAGAGGAAAACTGGGGGGAAACCAGTGGGAGACCTTGCTGGTGCTCCAAGCAGGATGCAGGCTCACGTGCATCCCTGCACACTTCACTCCAGACCATCACTCCCGAGGTGCCCAGCGAGATCTGAGCTGGCCCAAATTCCTGCCTGGCCCACCTGGAATCCTGGGGATTTAGGGATGAAAATGCCAGGCCATGGTTGGAGAGGTTCTGCTGCCCAGGGCAGGCAGGGGGGTGCCAGCATCCCACAGGAATGGGTCTGGAAGCTGCATCCCTGCCAGGAGGGATCATCCTCTCCAGACACTCCCTTGTGTGGAGCAAAACCTGTCCCAAAAGTCGTTCTGCACCTCCATGTTCAATATTCCTGCACTATCCCACATTCCTGCAGCTTTTCCCCCTTTCCCAGGAAACTCTGAGTTCAGGACTGTGTTTATCCCCCTCTTTCCCTCTCCCTGGGATCCTGGAGCTGTCCCTGGGCAGGTGACACAGCCTGTTCCCACCTGGCTCAGCATCCCCAGGGCTCCTGCAGCCACTTCCCTGGAGAGGAGCTGAACCTGCTGCCTCCCCAGGGGAGCTCCAGGCTCTCCAGATTTTATCCTGTGTTTAATTATTGCCATCTGCTGCTCCCAGCTCCGGGGCTGCTCAGGCTGCCTGCTGGCTCCCAGGCTCTGGTTAAGCCAAGCCCATTGGATTTTCCTCCTGTGTGGACTCCTGGCTCATTTTCCTGGTGATGCTCCCATTCCCTTCTGACCTGGGGCATCTCTTTCCTTCCCATTCCACTCAATTTTACAGTTTCATCTCGCTAAATCCTTCCCATTTTTCATCCTGTTCATCGGCGTTGAGGGGTTGCTGGTGGATTTTTGATGGTTTGTTCCAGGCTGCAGCACTCCCTGCACAGATCCCATAAAATGTTGAACTAAACAAGCAGGAGGAACCCCCCAGAGAGAGGAAGCCAAGATCATTAAATGCCCCAAATCCCCTTCCAGAGGAGCTCCTGACCCACTAACAACTCAGAAGCAGAAGAAGCAAATCCTTGTGGTTAAATGAATCCTCAAGATTCCTGTAACACCTCCCAGGCCCTGAATTCCTGGAGCATTCCTGGTCTGTTGTCTCTGGTCTGGGGGAGAGCTCAGCCTGCTGTCCCAGCACACATCATAAGTGGGTGTGCCTGGTGGTCTCCAGGCTCCAGGTGCAGTTTGGGCTCCCTGCCACCTCCAGCAACCCCAAAAAGTTGGGACACACTGCTGCTGAGGGGATCATGGATGTGTGTGACCCTGACCTGGGCTCCTGTGACTGCTCCAGCCCCAGCTGGGTCTCTGTGGTCGTGTTTGCAGGGGGCCCAGGATGAGGGAAGAGATGAGAATCTTGACTCCATGTTTCAGAAGGCTGATTTATTATTTTATTATATATATTATATTAAAATGATATATTAAAACTATACTAAAAGAAGAGAAGAAAGGATTTCATCACAAGGCTAGCCAGGAAAGGAAGGAATGATGATAAAATCTTGTGACTGCTCACAGCCTTGACACAGGTGGCTGTCATTGGTCATCAAGTAAAAACAATTTCACATTCTGGGTGAACAATTCTCCAAATCACATTCCAAAGCAGCAAAACATGGGGAAGCTGAAGCTTCTCAGGAGAAACGATCCTGGCAAAAGGATTGTTCCTAAAATATGTCTGTGACAGGTCTCACCTTTCTCTGCCCCTTCAGCACCTTCCTCCCCTCCTCCAGGGCTCTGCTGCTCCCAGGGAACCTGACCAAGGAGCTCATCCCTGTCCATCTCCTCCCTCCACCTCTCCCAGCACCTTCCCTGCCCATCCCCAGTGGGGATTAAGGTTTATTTCTGCCCTTCCCTCCTCGATCCCATTAGGGGCATTAAAGCAGGAGCCAGCGGCCCCAGGACCTTCCATGTGACTCTGGGAGCTTTTTTAGGCTGAGACCAAGCTAAGCCACCAAAAGTGTCCCTGCTTAGAGGGGGAAATCTTCCCTCACCGGGTTTATCCAGGGGGATTTGCCCCGTTTGGGTTGGAATTGCCTGCATAGCTGTGCTGTGGTGGCCCCAGTGACGGAGGAATGATGAGGGGGACTCCACTGATATCAGAAGGCTAATTAATTACTGATACTGTATTATTCCATCTATATTACATCACATCTAAACTGAATCTGCCAAGCACTCAGCCCTGCACACACTGCACAGAATCTGGTGACTGTCACCCAACACACACACACACACACCTGGCCCTGACAGGCCAAGGAAACAAAACCCCATCACTCTGGGTAAGCAATCTCCACACTGCATTCTGCTTTGGCACAACACAGGAGCAGTAAATGAGAGAAGAATTATTTTTCCTTTCTCTGAGGTTCAGAGAATGTGAAACCCAGAAATATTCTTGGGAAGAATTGTGCCTTGCTTTTCTCTGTGAGGAGGAATGTGGGGCTACAGACCTGGAGGTCGTGGCATGGGGCAGGTGTTGGTGGCTTGGCCATTGTCCCCAGGGCGTGGGGACAGCCCGATGGGCCCCTGGGACTGCAGTGCTGCATCCCAGGAGAGCTCGGGGTGGTGACAGCGCCGGGTTTGTGTCCCCAGCCAGCAGCAGGGCCCTGGTCCCGGTGGGGCTCTTCAGAGCGGGTCCAACCCCGTCCCCATCCCGGGGAGCCGCAGGAAGGGCACGGGCAGGGCCGGGCGGGGCCGGGGCCGGGCGCTGCCGGCTCCCAGCGCTGTGTGCCGGGGGAGCGCGGATCCGGCCGGGCTGCGGCTGGGCTGGGGCGGGGAGTGTGCGTGAGTGTGAGCACGGGTGTGAGTGTGAGCACGGGTGTGAGGGAGTGTGTGAGTTTGTGTGTGAGTGTGAGCACGGGTGTGAGTGAGTGTGAGTGTGTGAGTGTGAGCACGGGTGTGAGTGAGTGTGTGAGTGTGTGTGTGAGTGTGAGCACGGGTGTGAGTGAGTGTGTGAGTGTGAGCACGGGTGTGAGGGAGTGTGAGTGTGAGTGTGAACACGGGTGTGAGGGAGTGTGAGTGTGTGTGTGAGTGTGAGCACGGGTGTGAGGGAGTGTGTGAGTGTGTGTGTGAGTGTGAGCACGGGTGTGAGGGAGTGTGAGTGTGAGTGTGAACACGGGTGTGAGGGAGTGTGAGTGTGTGTGTGAGTGTGAGCACGGGTGTGAGGGAGTGTGTGAGTGTGTGTGTGAGTGTGAGCACGGGTGTGAGTGAGTGTGTGAGTGTGAGCACGGGTGTGAGGGAGTGTGAGTGTGAGCACGGGTGTGAGGGAGTGTGTGAGTGTGAGTGTGCGTGAGTGTGAGCACGGGTGTGAGTGAGTGTGTGTGTGAGTGTGAACACGGGTGTGAGTGTGAGTGTGTGAGTGTGAACACGGGTGTGAGTAAGTGTGAGTGTGAGCACGGGTGTGAGGGAGTGTGTGTGTGAGTGTGAATACGGGTGTGAGTGAGTGTGAGTGTGTGAGAGTATGAACACGTGTGTGAGTGTGTGAGTGTGAGTGAATGTGAGTGAGCGTGAATGTGTGAGTGTGAACTCGTGTGTGAGTGTGTGTGAGTGTGTGAATGTGAGTGAGAGTGTGTGCGTGAGTGAGTGAGTGTGTGAGTGTGAGCGTGAACATGTGTGAGTGTGTGGTAGGGTGCGTGAATGTGAGAGTGTGTGTGAGTGTGAGTGTGAACACGTATGTATGTGTGTGAGTGAGTGTGTGTGAGTGCGTGTGTATGTGTGTGAGTATGAGCATGAACACATGTGAGTGTGAGCGTGAACACATGTGAGAGTGTGTGAGTGTGTGTGTGAGTGTGCCTGTGAGTGAGTGTGTGTGTGAGTGTGAGTGTGCACACGTGTGTAAGTGTGAGCGTGTGTGAGCGTGCACACGTGTGTGTGAACACGGCGTCAGGGACCCGCAGGGTCTCACCGAACCCCTCAGCCTGGCAGTGCCCGCCATCAGAGTCCGGCCGTTCCCTCGGCCACCGCCCTGTCCCCAAGTGCCACATCCCCGTGGTGGCTCCTGCGCAGCCCTTTCCGTGCAGGACCTCTCCCTAACGCCTGTGCTCGTGTGCCCACACCGGCACACAGGGTGTGTGTCCCCAACCCCCCGGGGACACGGGGGGACACCCCGGGGGTGGCACACGTGTCCCCGTGCCAGGCTCAGGCTCCCCCGGGTGCTGCTGTGGCACAGGCGGTGCCTGGGGAGGGACGTGACCTTGAGCGGGTGGGGGGTGGGACAAACTCTGGGACAAGGAGGTGACACGGCTGTGGCACCGGGAGCCAGGAGGGGCCACACGGGCAGGCACAGCGACAGGGAGTGCCACACAGTGTGGCAGGGGGTGTCACACAGGCCACATGTGGCAGAGAGTGCCACACTGTCACACAGACGTGTCAGGGAGTGTCACACACACACAGATGTGTCAGGGAGTGCCACACTGTCACACAGATGTGTCAGGGAGTGCCACACACGTACAGATGTGTGACAGGGAATGCCACACTGTCACATAGACGTGTCAGGGGGTGCCACACATGCACAGATGTGTCAGGGGGTGCCACACTGTCACACAGGTGTGACAGGGAGTGTCACACGTGCACACACCTGTATGGGCACAAGGAACAGCCCAGCCACAGGTGACACACACAGACACACGTATCTGTGACAATGCACACACACATGACAATTCACACACATGTGACAATGCACACACCTGTGACAGTTCACACACGTGACAATGCCCACACCTGTGACACTGCACACACATGTGACACTGCACACACCTGGGACAATTCATACTCATGTGACACTGCACACACATGTGACAATGCACACACCTGTGACAATTCACACACATGACAATTCACACCTGTGACACTGCCCACACCTGTGACACTGCACACACCTGTGACAATTCATACACGTGACAATTCACACATGTGACATTGCCCACACCTGTGACACTGCCCACAGCTGTGACACTGCCCACACCTGTGACTCTGCCCACACCTGTGACACTGCCCACACCTGTGACACTGCCCACACCTGTGCTGGAGCAGTGCAGGTGGCTCCAGGGGGCAATGGCTGTGCAGGTGTACAGGGAACCTTTGTCCCCACCCCTGCCTTTGTCACTGCCAGCCTGGCTCCGTGCCTCAGTTTCCCCCCTGAGCAGCACCCAGGTCCTGCTCCTGATGGCACAGCCACCCCAGCACTGATCACTAATTAACGAATCACTAATCACCTCCCGGGTTAATCATTTCTTTCTCCTCCTCCCCGCAGCTGTGGCCACCCCTCCCGTGCACACAGCGCCCGCTCCCAAGGACCTTGGCTCGTCCTCCCTGCAGTGACTCCCAGCAGGGATTCCCAGTGACTCCCAGTGACTCCCAGTGACTCCCAGTTACTCCCAGTGACTCCCAGCAGGGATTCTCAGTGACTCCCAGTGACTCCCAGCAGGAATTCCCAGTGACTCCCAGCAGGAATTCCCAGCAGGACACCGGTGAGTTCACGCCCCCACTGTCACCAGCTTGGGGACACCAGTCCCAGCATTGCCACCAACATCTGGCCTGGAGTGGATGGGGTTGCTGGGGTGGGATTTTGGGGTCCCTGTGCTCTGGGGGGGTGGAGAGGATCTGGGGGGGGGGGGAGGGCCCCTTGTCCCTGCCAGCTCCTGTGCCACCCCTGGGCCACCCCTG
This sequence comes from Fringilla coelebs, assembly GCF_963513975.1. NCBI lineage: Eukaryota > Metazoa > Chordata > Aves > Passeriformes > Fringillidae > Fringilla > Fringilla coelebs. The sequence goes on along the minus strand of NC_140054.1, from coordinate 1,274,035 downwards.
GGCCACTCCCCCCTCCCATGGCAAAAGCCCAAAGTGTTTCCAGAGCTGAGCAGACGCCTCAAGAAGGTCCCAGCAGTGTGGGCATCTGGATGGCTCCGTGCCAGTCGGATTTTCCTGGTTCCAGGGGCTTCCCAGGAGTGCCCCCACCCACCCAGGGCACCCCAGCAGTGCTGCTGCCAGCCTGGCTCAGCAAGAGCCACTCTCCAAGGGACACGGTGGTGTCCCCAGGTTGGGGACTCCATGCAGTTCCCTGGCAGTGCTGGCTCAGCCTCCATCCCTGTCACCTCTGCATCCCCATCCATCCATCCATCCATCCCCCATCCATCCATCCATCCATCCATCCATCCATCCATCCATCCATCCATCCACCCACCCACCCACCCATCCATCCATCATCCATCATCCATCCACCCACCCACCCACCCACCCATCCATCCATCATCCATCCATCCATCCATCCATCCATCCATCCATCCATCCATCATCCATCCATCCATCCATCCATCCATCATCCATCCATCCATCCATCCATCCATCCCCCATCCATCCATCCATCCATCCATCCATCCATCATCCATCCATCCATCCATCCATCCATCCATCCATCATCCATCCATCCATCCATCCATCCATCCATCCATCCATCATCCATCCATCCATCATCCATCCATCCATCCATCATCCATCCATCCATCCATCCATCATCCATCCATCCATCCATCCATCCATCCATCCATCCATCCATCCATCATCCATCCATCCATCATCCATCCATCCATCCATCCATCCATCCATCCATCCATCCATCATCCATCCATCCATCCATCCATCCATCCATCCATCCATCCATCCATCATCCATCATCCATCCATCCATCCATCATCCATCCATCCATCCATCCCTCCATCCATCCATCCATCATCCATCCATCCATCCATCATCCATCCATCCATCCATCCATCCATCCATCCATCCATCCATCCCCCATCCATCCTCCATCCATCCATCCATCCATCCATCCATCCATCCATCCATCCATCCATCCATCCATCTATCCTTCCACCCACAAAGGAGGCCCTGGGGGTGCTGTGGGTGCTCCCATGGGGTCCCAGCCCATGGTCACCCCCAGACCCGCTCCCTGCTCTGTTTTCACCCTCCTTTGTCCTGCCCCCATTGGTGACCCCTGCTCTGCCTCCCCCAGGTCAGGGCCAGAGGGGACCCAGCCAGGACGGATCCCTGTCCCCCGTGGTGTCCCTCACCTGGGCACGGGGCAGACGCGGTGCCAGGCCAGGCTGGAGGGTGCCCGGTAAGGCTGCCTGGGCTGGGGGGGCTGGTGGGACCCTGGGAGCCCCCTCCCTCCAGGCCGCAGTGCCCGGCAGAGATCAGAGCCCCCAGAGGTGCCAGGGTGGTGGCGAAAGCCCCAGGGGCTGCAGGGTGGTCCTGGGGGCAGGGGGAGTGCAGGGGGGAGCAGAGGGCACCAGAGCAGCCAGCCCGGAGCAGAGCCGGGCCCCTTTAGCTGGCCATGCTCCGGGGGTGACAGAGGGGACATCTCTCCGCAGGGTTAGCATGACCGAGGTGGAACCCGTGCTGGACTTCGCATCCTCGGGCAGGACGGGCCGGCGCAATGCCCTGCCCGACATCCTGGGCTCGCCGGCCGGCGTCAGCCCCGCCGACCTGCCCCTCAAACTGGCCGAGATGTCCCTGAGCGCAGGTGGGCGACCAGGAGCGGGGGGAGGATGCGGGGTGAGCAGGGACAGCGGTTCCCGTGTTCATCCCGTGCTGGGGGACAAGGACACTGAGGGGCTGGAGCGAGTCCAGGGAAGGGAACAGAGCTGGGGAAGGGGTTGGACCCCCAGGAGAGGCTGAGGGAGCTGGGAAGGAGCTGGAGAATTCCTGAGGGAGCTGGGCAGGGGCTGGAGAATCCCTGAGGGAGCTGGGAAGGGACTGGAGAATTCCTGAGGGAGCTGGGAAGGGGCTGGAGAATTCCTGAGGGAGCTGGGAAGGGGCTGGAGAATCCCTGAGGGAGCTGGGCAGGGGCTGAGCCTGGAGCAAAGGAGGCTCAGGGGGCCCTTGTGGCTCTGCACAGCTCCTGGCAGGAGGGGACAGCCGGGGGGTCGGGTTGTGCTCCAGGGACAGGAGCAGAGGGAACGGCCATGGGAGGTCCAGGTTGGATATTGGGGATAATTTCTCCTTGGAAATGGTGTCCAGGCATTGGAGCTGCCCAGGGGGGTTTGGAGTGCCCATCCCTGGAGGTGTCCAAGGAACGCCTGGTCACTGGGCTGGGGACAAGGCGGGCATCGGGCACAGGCTGGACTCGATGCTCTTGGAGCTCTTTCCAAGCCTCGATGACTCCGTGATTCCGCGTTCTGACCCCTTGCCATGACTCTGTCCCCGTCTCTCCCGGCAGGCAGTGCCCAGGACATGCAGTCGCCCTCAGCGGAGGTGCCCCCTCCGCAGCCCCCCAGCCCCGAGCTGAAGGACACGTCCTAACCCCGCCGGGGGGACATTTGTGACCGGCGGAGGAAGGAGGAGGCCGTGGGGCACCAGCCCAGCTCTCCTGGCTCAGCCGGAGTCCGCTGGGATTTCCTCGGTGCTGCCGCAGCGAGACCCCGGAGCGTCCCCCGGCCATGGGGGAGCCGCGCGTGGCGGGGACATGGAGGGGACATGGAGGGGACCTGCCGTGACCAAGGGGCGATTCCCACCCACGCCCTGGGCCAGGACTCGGGGGGGTGGGATGTTTTGGCCTCCCCGGGGGGAGGAATATTTTTCTTCTGGGGCATTTGGCGGAGCCGAGCGCGGGGGGGTCCCGGGGGGGCCCTCCTGGCCGCAGGAGCAGCCACGGGTGTTTCTTGCTGAGTGTGGTGTTCACTGTGATGTTTTTGGGTACCCCCTCGTCTCCTGGCCTTTCTTCTGGGTGACTCAGGGAGCCACTCCCAAATTTTGGGGGGTGTGAGGTTGGAAACACAACCCGAGAGCCCCCCAGCCCTTAAGCAAAACTGCCAGCACGTCTCTGAGGGGTCCCCCTGAGGAGCGGAGCCCCCCAGCGTGGTCCCCCCTCCAGGGAATGGGGGATGCTGGTGAGTTTTGGGGTGGGGAGCAGGGGATGCTGTTCGGAGCACCCCCAGCCCCCGAGCCAGGTCACCCACTGTCCCCACGCCGGATCCCCTCCCCAGCCCCGGGCGGGGCCAGCCGGGTCCTGTGGCGTTTGGGGACGCGGGGGACACGGAGTGGGGCTTTCCCGGGCTCTGGCCGTGCTCCCCGAATCTCTGCTCTGCCCCCCTGCCCGGGCACTGAGGGACTGAGGGAGGGCTCCTCTGCCGGCCCTGGGGGTCGCTGGCCGCTGGCCGGAGCCGGAACTCCTGGGAAGCCCCTGGAATCAGGACAATCCAACTGGCATGGAGCCATCCAGATGCCCGCGCTGCTGGGACCTTCTTGAGGTGTTTGCTCAGCTCTGGAAACACTTCAGGCTTTTGCCACGACAGGCGGGAGTGGCCCAGGAGCGGCACAGGACCTGGCAGGGACGGGTGGTTGGACGTGGGGCCGGGCCCACCCCATCCCTCCCTCCCTCCCTCCATCCCTCCCTCCCTCCCTCCATCCATCCCATCCCGTCCCGGACGGTCACCTATAGCTGTCGCTGTGGCACCAGCAAAGGAATCCCGCAGCCCGGGTCCCCTCTGGCCGTCTCCCGGGGACCAGGAGAGCCGTGCGGGGCCACCGGCGGGGCCACAGGCGGGGCCACCGTCCCCAGCACCCCACGGTGTCGCGGCCACCCTGGGGCTCCCGGGCACCTTGGCGTGGAGGGCAGTCCTGGATGGGAGGGAGGGTTGGGGGTGAGTGGACGCGTGCATGGGCATCCCTGTGCGTGGGCACCCGTTTACACCGTCATGGGCTCTCCTGTGTGTGTGTGTACCCATGTGTAGGGTCATGGGCACCCCCACACACTGCAGTGGCTGTGTGGGGCATTTGTGTGCTCATGGGCACTGGTTTGTGTGGGTTTCATGGGCATGGAGTCCCGTGTGAGTGTGCATCCGTGTGTGTGGGCATCCACGGGCACCCATGTGCACGGGCATTTATTTGTGTGTGCATCAGTGTGTGTGTGCACGTGTGCAGGGATATATGTGTGTGTGTGTGTGTGTGTGTGTGTGTGTGTGTGTGCATCTGTGTGTGTGCACCTGTGTGTGTGTGCATCTGTGTCTGTGCATCTGTGTGTCTGTGTGTGTGTGTGCATCTGTGTGTGCGCATCTGTGTGTGTGTGTGCATGTGTGTCTGTGTGCATCTGTGTGTCTGTGCATCTGTGTGTGCATCTGTGTGTGTGTGCATCTGTGTGTGTGCATCTATGTGTGTGTGCATCTGTGTGTGTGTGCATCTGTGTGTGTGTGTGCATCTGTGTGTGTGTGTGCACATCTGTGTGTGTGTGTGCATCTGTGTGTGTGTGTGCATCTGTGTGTGTGTGCATCAGTGTGTGTGTGCATCCGTGTGTGTGTGCACGTGTGCAGGGATATATGTGTGTGTGTGTGTGTGTGTCTGTGTGTGTCTGTGTGCATCCCTGCAGGTGGGTGGGAGGCCGTGTTCATGGGTGCTCCTGCTGGTGGGTGTGCAGGGGCAGCCATGTGGGTGTCCCTGTGTCCTGGTGTCCCTGTGCCCCGGTGTCCCTGTGCCCCGGTGTCCCTGTGCATGGGCACTCCTGTGGATGGGTGACCCTGTGGATGGGTGTCACCATGCATGGGTGACCCTGCCCATAGGTGCTCCATGTGGATTGGTGTCCCTGTGTTGGGGTGTCCCTATGCTGGGTGTCCCGGTGCCGGGGTGTCCCTTTGTTGAGGTGTCCCTATGCTGGGGTGTCCCTGTGTTGAGGTGTCCCTGTGCCGGGGTGTCCCTGTGCCAGGGTGTCCCCGTGTTGAAATATCCCCGTGTTGAGGTGTCCCTGTTCTTCGGTGTCCCTGTGCTGGGGTGTCCCTGTGCTGGGGTGTCCCTGTGCTGGGGTGTCCCTATGCTGGGGTGTCCCTGTGCCTTGGTGTCCCTGTGCCAGGGCAGCCGTTCCTGTCAATGCTCCAATCTCAGGGTCTCGTTGTAGAGCGAGCACCCAAGGGGACAGGGCCGTGCAGGGACACCCACCCAGGTGAGGGGACAGAGGACAGTCCTTGCCCTCTGTGTCCCCCCCAGGCCATGAGGGCTCTGTCTCCCTGGGGAATAAATTGTCCGTGTGACCCTGGCACGCAGAGCCCTGCCCGGTGTCCCCGCCGGGGCAGGGGACACCCGTCCCACGGGGACAGGTCCTGTGCCCCCAGGGCACGAGGTGAGGGGTCCTGCTCGGTGGCGGTGCCAGCAGGAGGACGCTGAACACGAGCTCCGGCTATTTTTGGGTTTGTGTGATGTCACACAGGGGCCAGAGACAGGGAGAAGGTGTCTGCGGTCCCTCACGGCCCGGGTGCCTTTGACCCCCGAGTCCCCAAGACAAGGGGACACACTGCTGTCACCGGGCTCAGGGACACCTGAGCCCCCAGCTGGGTCCCTCCACGACCCGGGGATGGGGGCAGGGGCGGGCACCGTCCCCTGGGGTCCAGGGGACAGCGAATGCCATGGCCAGGGGTGACCCCACCCGCGCTGGGAAGGGGCTGGGGATGCGCTGGAGCCCAAAGCACGGGGACATGGGGGGGACCTTCTGAGGTCCCACAGCCCCGTGCCTGTCCTTGTCCCCAGCGCCCCCCGGCACCCAAAGCACCACTGGTGGCACACGCGTGTGTCCCCGCGCACACAGGAAGGGGACAGGTTCACACACAGGCACACCGAGCAGGGAGCGGGTCCCGCGTCCCCACAGACACACGGAATTGAGGGGGTGTCACAGGTGTCCCCACACTCTCCTGGAGCCCCCACATGTATTCCCACACCCCCGCCGTGCTCCCTGCTCCCCGTGCCTGTTTCCCCAGCTCAGCTGCCCGTGCCTCAGTTTCCCAGCTCAGCTGCCCTGTCCCCGTGCCCCAGTTTCCCCAGCTCAATTGCCCTGTCCCCGTGCCTCAGTTTCCCCAGCTTATCTCCCCTGTCCCCGTACCTCAGTTTCCCCAGCTCAGCTCCCCTATCCCCGCCACCCGTGTCCCTAAAGGGCACCCCCACTGTCCCTGTCCCCACGCCCTGACTGTGCCCAGGGCCAGCACCTGCCCCTCCCCACGCACCCACGGGACCACCCGGGCTGGGCACACCCCCGTGCCCACCTCCGCCCCGCCTCAGCGCCCCCGTCCCCGCCGAGCCCCGCCGAGCCCGGGCACGGCTCAGGACCCGAGCGCCCCTCTGGCGGTGCCCGGCCCTGCCCGGGGGTCGGGGCGGGGGGCGGTGGCCGGGGGCGGGTGGCCGGCCCGGGGTGGCCGCTGGCAGCGCTGCCGGGGAGTATTTCTGGAGCGCGTTGTGCTCTTTCCAATCATGTGATGAGGACATTATTTAAGGCGGCTGCGGGGCCGGAGCAGCTGCAGGCGGTGCCTCGCTCGCAGCCGGCCGGACCCCCGCGCGTCTGCGGCCCCCCCGCGCCCCCTCGCCATGGTCGACGCCTTCGTGGGCACCTGGAAGCTGGTGGACACCAACAATTTCGATGAGTACATGAAGGCTCTGGGTGAGTGGGCGCGGCTCGGAGTCACATCACTCCCTTTTTTTCTTTTTTTTTTTTTCTATGTCCCCCCAATTTGCTTGGCGAACCCCCACCCCCCCCCGGGGGTCTGGCTTGGGGGGCTGCAGGCGGAGGGGGGGTCGCTGCTGCCTCCGTGGGTGGTTTAGGGGGGCTCTGGGGTTTTGTGCACGTGGGGCCGGGTTGGGTGAGGGGGTCCCAGGCTGGGTGAGGGGGTCCCAGGCTGGGTGAGGGGGTCCCAGGCTGGGTGAGGGGTCCCCGGCTGGGTGAGGGGGTCCCAGGCTCGGTGAGGGGTCGCGTCTTTCCCGTGCCCGCCCCGGGCGCAGCCTTTGGCAGAGGGTGGAGGGATGAGATGCCCCCCGTGGGTGCAGGGGGTCGCTCAGGACCCCTCCATCAGCCAGCCCCAGCATGGTCAGGGCAAAGCAGGACGGGGAAGGGGGGACAGACACCAGTGTCCCCCCCTCACCCAGCTCAGGGTGGGTGGGTGCTGGTCCCGGATCCGTCCCTCCCTGGCCCCCCCACTCTGCTCCGGCCCCGGGGGTGCACGGAGCCCCCCAGGACCATGAGGGGCAGCAGTTTTGGGGTAAACCCTCCACCAGCGCGGGGTGGAAGAGCTCGGGGGCGATGCCGGGGCTGGGTGGCCGCATCGTGCCCCTGCACGCCCTCACCCCTCGGTCCCCAGGCGTGGGCTTCGCCACGCGGCAGGTGGCCGGCTTCACCAAGCCCACCACCATCATCGAGCTGGACGGCGACAAGGTCACCGTGAAGACCCAGAGCACCTTCAAGAACACCGAGATCACCTTCAAGCTGGGCGAGGAGTTCGACGAGACCACGGCGGATGACAGGCACGTCAAGGTGAGCTCCCAGCCCCTCCCCGCCCCGCGGCACCCCCGAAAGGCTCTGTGGGCTCCGGGGGATCCCTCCATCACCCCGGGGCTCCATCCCTGCTGCCTGTGACAGGGGAGCACCTCTGTGCCCGCTCGAGCCTGGTTCCGTCCTGGCAGCCCCCCCGACCCCGTTCTGCAGCTGGGCTGTCCCGGGGCAGGACGGAGCTGCCGGGAAGGTTGAGCAAGAGCCGGGCTGGCGAGTGCCAGCTTGCTCAAGAGGAGGCCAGCGGCCGTGGTGGGGCGGTGGGAAGTGTCCGTGCTCCGGGGGAAGAGGGGCACCACCCCCCTTTTTATGAGCCCACTCCCCTCTGTGCCTGCAGGGATGGAGCTCCGGGACAATCCCAGCTGGTCCGTGCCACTTCCAGGGCTCATCCCAGGGCCGCGGCTCCCTGGGGAGCTCAAACCTTCCCAGGCCAGGCTGCTCCTCCCTGTAAGAGCAAGGAAAAAATCACCTGAGGGAGAGCGGTGACTTTCCTGGCCTCTCCCACCCTGCGGGAACATTTTCCCTCGAAGGAGTGGCCCAGCTCCTGATTTTTCCTAGATTCCAGCTGCCGCTCCATGCACGGAGCAGCTGGCAGCTCTGCTCCCCACACCCAGCCCGGGGGCACCTCGGGAGGAACCTGGGGGCTCTTTGGCCACAAACCCCTTTCCTGGCCCCAGAGCAGGCAGCACAAAGGGCCGGGCTCGGCGTGAGGCTGGGGGAAGGGGCTGAGTGTGAGCTCCCTGCCCGCCCCAGCTCCTGGCGGCCGCTCAAGGGACGTGTGACCGGCCCGCGGCTCCTGCCCAGCCCGGGCCGTGCCCTTGGGGTGTCCCTCGGCCGGGGCCAGAGGGCACGTGATGGGTCAGCGGGGCCAGGACGGCTGCCCGAGGCACGGGGCTGGACAGGATGGGGTCAGCCGTGGGGTGCAGGGAGTTGTGGGGCACCCGGGATAGCATGGAATGGTTTGGGTTGGAATGGAAGGGAGCTGAAATCCCACCCAGTGCCACCCCTGCCATGGCAGGGACAACTCCCACTGTCCCAGGTGCTCCAGCCCCAATGTCCAGCCTGGCCTTGGGCACTGGCAGGGATCCAGGGGCAGCCACAGCTGCTCTGGGCTCCTGTGCCAGGGCCTCACCCCCTCCCAGGGAGGAATTTCTCCTCAGTATTCCATCCATCCCTGCCCTCTGGCTGTGGGGCTCCCAAACCCTGCGGGTACCCAAACTTTTGGACAGCTGAGCAGTGGGGGGACCCAGCTGTGGGGGGCATTGGGGTCTGAGGGAGCGCCCGGAGCCTTGTGGGGATCCGGGGCTGGAGCACACCAGAGACCCAGCCATGGGGGCACCGAGGGGCAGCCCCCGGCTCCGGAGGGGCTGGTGTGGGGCACAGGGCAGGATGGGGACAGGCAGGCGGTGCCAGTGCCGGTGCCAGCGGCTGTCCCGGCACCACCCCGCCCTGCGTGCCGCGGCCGGCGCTGTCACAGTAACCTTGGCACGGGCCGGGCTCCCGGGGCTGAGTCAGCAGCGGCGCTGTGCAAACACCAGCGCGGCCAGAGAGGCGCGTTGGCCGCATCAGCCGCTCCAAAACCCCTCGGCGGGCCCGGCAGGGCAGGGAAGGTTCGGCTCCAAGCCCCGATCCCCGCCCCGCCTCTCCGCTCCCCGCCGGAGCCGGCGAGCGGCGCTTGGGAGCGCGGCCGGGACAGGTCGCGGTGGCGCAGGAGCGGAGGGCAGGGTGACCGTGCCGGTGGCACCCGGGGTCACAGGGGGACAGCCGAGGCCGTGAGCCAGGGCAGGATCCGGGCTGGGCTGAGCGCGGCTGACCCAGCCAGGCGGGCACGGTGCCAGGTGGGCATCCCCGCAGCGGCACCCCCAGGCTGATCCCGAGCCCCGCGGGGCTCCAGGGTCCCCTCTGAGGGATAAACCCCGGAGAGGAAAATAACTGCGGGTCTCGATCCCTCCCTGCAGTCCTTGGTCAAACTGGATGGAGGCAAACTCGTGCACGTGCAGAAGTGGGACGGGAAGGAGACATCGCTGGTCCGGGAGCTGAAGGATGGGAAATTAATTCTGGTAAGGAAATGGTTTTATTCTGACGTTCCCAACTCGGAACTGATTTGAAGTGGGAAGAGCTCAGCTCGGAGCTGGGCAGGGCAGCACTAACTCCCCCACTCTCTGTCCCCAGACTCTCACCATGGGCAACGTCGTCTCCACCCGCACCTACGAGAAGGCGACATAGACGCTGTCCCAGGTCCCCTGCCTGTCACCCGGTGCCACATCGTCCCCAGCTCCTGGCCCCGTGCCAGGCACTGCTTCCCGTGCGCTCGGAGCCGCTGCCCCAGCGGGGCCGCCCCTGGCCCCGCCCGGCGCCTGCAGGGGCTCGAGGGGCTCGGGTGGTGGTTTCGTGGTTTGTTGTTGGGTTCTTTTTTAATTGATAGTGGGAAAAGTCACATGGAAAAATAATAAAGGTGTTGTTACAGCTCTGTGCTCTGCTTACTCGGGAAAAGGCAGTTTTGGGCCTTTGTGTCCACCCACACGGGTGGCAGGGATGGGGTTAACGGCCAGTGGTCCCAGTAGCCCATCCCAGCCTCTTCTCCACCCTGCGGGGATCAGATCTTCAGTGCGCTCTCCGGGAATGCCCCTCCCGGCCAGGCCGATTCAGAAGGCAGCCCCACAGCCCCAGCAGAGGGGCTCTGTCCCCTGGGACACAGGTCCTGAGCTCTTGCATCAGGGTTTGGGAAGGGAAATGGCCCCAAAGGGGGATGCAGCCATGGGGAGCTAGGGTGGGAAGCACAGGGAAGGAAAAGGGCTAAGGAGAGGCTGCATCAGCAGTCCCAATCTCCTGCCACACCAACAGCTGCCAACCCGTCCCAGCTCCCTGCAGAGCCCGAGGCTGCTGGGGCAGCTCCTTCCCCCCTTCACATCTGTGCCAGCAGGGCCAAGGTGCTCCTGGCACCCTCCCCTGCCATCCCTTCCCCTGACCTTCAGCTCCAGTTACAAGATTTATGCTCCCTCCAGGCTTCTCCTATGGGTTACCTCAACACACACCCCCTTCCCACCCCAGGGAACCTGGGGAAGCAGCCAGAACTTCCCAAAAAAACCCTTTCCCATCTCCTCCACCCAGCCAGTGCTGTTCTCCCCCTGCCCAAGATGAAGTGTGGAGGGTACAGAAGAAAGGAGTCGGTACAAAGTACAGCTGGAGAGCGCAGAGATTTATTTTCCATCCCTTTCCAAGGCAGCAAACACTCCACAGTCCATGTTTACTCCCAGTATCTCCACTCCCCCACCTGCTCCTTGCTCCTGCACTCCCCGTGTTTGCAGAGACACCGAGGGAGCCGGGGCAGCTTTGCAGCCCAGAGCTCTGTGCCAGGGGCTGTGCTCACACCAAACCCTGGCCCCAGCACGGTGGGGGCCTGGCTGTGCCACCCCAAGCTCTGCAGGGCTGCTGTCCCCCAGCTGTCACAGGAGCTGGCAGCAGCTCCAGCAGGACTGTGGCACAGCAGGGGTGCCCTGCAGAGTGTCATGAGCCTGTGCTGGCAGCAGCTGTGGGACAAATAGCATTGCTGCTGGCAGCAGCCTGTGCCCAAGGTGACAGAGGACAGCTCATACAAGGTCAACACCTGTAACACCACTTGTTCCTTTGAAACCAACTCCTTGGCCTGGAGCAGGAGCTGCTGGTCCCTGCTGGCTGCACCAGGGAATGGCTGTGGCAGCAGCCCAGCCTGTCCTGCTCACCCCTGGGCTACTTCTTGTGCTTCTTCTTCTTCTTCTTGGGAGCCTTGCTGGGTTTCCTGGAGTGCCTGGGCCTCTTGCTGGAGGGCTGAGCTCCGTCACTGTCCGAGGCCGAGCTGTCCAAGTCCGACTCTGAGGACTGCCTGGCCTTGTGCTTCTTCTTCTTCTTCTTCTCCTAGGAAAACACAGGAAAAGCCTGGGAATGTGGGAATGCCCTCCCTGGTGCTCACCAGGGCAGCACAAGCTCTTCTGGGCCTGTGTCTGCATGGAAAGGTGCCCCAGGAGGCAGGAGTTAGCTGCAGGGCAGGGCACAGAGCACGGCAGGAATCGGAGCAGAGGGGCAGCCACGTGGAAATCCACGGCTGGAAAACCCTGGATAAGTCATGGAAGGAGAGTTCTTGCTCTGATTCCATTATTTCGTTGCTCTTTATTAATAAAAGTTGGAAGGATGAAGCGTTTTTGCCCAAAAAGCGCGTTTCTAAACCAGCCTTGAGCACCATCCCTGCAGCCCCAGCCCACCACCAGCCCCAGCCTGCCAGGATGGGAGCACTGGAGCACCCAAACACTCCCAGCTCAGGCAGGAGAGCCCAATGGAGCTCCCCTGGAGCAGGACAAGGTCAGTGCCCTCCTGCAAGATGTGGCTCCTTGCACAACCTCCCTAAAGATTTCACCATCCCCTCCTCTTTCCCAACTTCCCCTGTGCCCCTTCCTGCTCATCAGTTTCCTCTGCACCCCTTCCTGCTCCCCAGTTTCTCGTGCACCCCATCCTGCTCATCTTCCCATTGCACCTTGTCCTGCTCCCCAGTCTCCTCTGCACCCCTTCCTGCTCCCCAATTTCCTCTGCACCCCTTCCTGCTGATTCCTTCATACTCTCCTGTTTCCCTGTTTTCCTTGCACACCTTCCTGTCCCCAAACTTCTCTTCCACCCTCCTGTGCTGCTCTCTCCCCCAGGCTGTGCTTCTGCAAAGCCCTGAGCCAGCAGCTCCACACTGACCCTTGGCTGCAGCACGAGAACAGCTGGTGCTGGAATGAAGCCCATGAAAACTCTGAAATGGATCTAAACCCTCCCAATTTGTGACAAAGCAGCAGGCAGAGATTACCCTTGGGTCAGGCCTGGGGGGCACTGGGATCACCCCAAGGCACACCAGCAGTGTTTGATGATGCAGGATGGCAATTTGGGGATATTTAATCAGGACACAGGCCTGGGGAGAGGATCTGTCTGATCCCAGGGTTCATCCCCTGCATCCCCTTCCAGCAGGGAACAGGAATGCTGCCAGCAGCTCCCAAGGGCCTGGCAGAGCCCATCCTGCAAAAACTCAGGTGCTCCCTCCCCTTGGCTCTGGGAAGTGAAGGGCCTCTAAAAAACTGCACCTTGCACATGGTGAATGCACAGCTGCAGCTTTCTGTCCCAGCACCAGGATCCAGCAAGGATCCAACTCCAGCCATGGCCAACCAGGGCTGAGAGACTTTCCTGGCAAAAGGCTCTGAGGATCGTGGAATGGTTTGGGTTGGATTGGAAGGGAGCTGAAAAACCACCCAGTGCCACCCCTGCCACTCCAGGGACACCTCCCACTGTCCCAGGTGCTCCAGCCTGGCCCTGGGCACTGCCAGGGCTCCAGGGGCAGCCCCAGCTGCTCTGGGCACCCTGGGAGAGCCCAAACCTCTCCAACCAGGCCTTGCCAGGCTACAAACCCCCTGTGGGAAATAGCCCTGGGGCACCTGGAACCTTCCAGCAAATCATGATTTCCTTTCCTGGATCCATTTGCTGCAATGGGCTTTGCTCCTGGTTCTCATCCTGGATTCAGGAATCTGAATGCCAGAGTGGTTTGGGTGGGAAGGGATCTTCAATGCCAGCTCCTTCCAGCCCAGGGACACCTCCCCCTGTGCCAGGTGCTCCAGCCCCAATGTCCAGCCTGGCCTTGGGCACTGCCAGGGATCCAGGGGCAGCCACAGCTGCTCTGGCAATTCCAGCCCAGCCCCTGCCCACCCTGCCAGGGAACAATTCCCAATTCCCAAGATCCCATCCAGCCCTGCCCTCTGGCACTGGCAGCCATTCCCTGGCTCCTGTCCCTCCATCCTTGTCCCCAGTCCCTCTGCAGCTCTCCTGGAGCCCCTTCAGGCCCTGCCAGGGCTCTGAGCTCTCCCTGGAGCCTTCTCCTCTCCAGGGGAGCCCCCCCAGCTCTCCCAGCCTGGCTCCAGTGGGGCTGATCAGGAATTTTTGCCCTATTTGAGGACTCAAGCAGAGAAGCCAAGGAGGGTTTCAGGGAGCAGAGAGGGCCACTGAGGTGACCAAGCCCTGGGACAGGCTTGGACAGCCCCAGTGAGGAATGTGGCCCAGCAAGCTCAGCTCAGGGCTCTGACTAACCCAGCTTTTAAGCACCTGTGCCCAAACTGGATTGGGTGTCCAAGCACCAGGCCCAGGGGAAAAAGGAGAGGAGGGGCTGGCAGCTGATTTTTAATCAAACAGAACAACTTTTTTAGGGAACTGGAAGAGCAAAGACAACACCCAGAGCTGAGCATCCAGAAGATTCCTCTGGGATTCCAGGGAAGGGAGCAGAGGATGGAGTGGCTCCACACCCACCAGACCCTTGACACATTTTAGCTCCATAACAGCAAACAATGTCACCCAAAACTGACTCTGTTTTCCTGTGGGGTAACAAGAAACTCACCACAAAGTCCCTGACCCACAGAACAAAGGCAGAAGCAAATCCTCCCAGTCCTAGGAGGATGGGAAGGAGTTAAATCCTCTAGAGAAGGAGATGCAGCAAGGAGAATTTTCTCAAGCTTTTCCAGGCCGTGCACATGGTGAGAAAATTTGACAGGACCTTCACAACCAAGAGTTTCATTCCAAAGCTTGGGAAACTTTCTCAGGATATGAAGGCTGAAGGCAGGACAGGATGTCACACACACTCTCCTGGACAAAAAGCACACATGAGCATTGTGCTGGCTGGAAAAAAATCAACAAACCCTCACTCTCCCCTTTTTGGGAGCTTCTAACAGCCAGGATCACTCCAAGAGAGACAAATCCCTTTTCTGGCACACAGTGGGGTTCTTGGGGTGTCCTGTGCAGGGCCAGGAGCTGAACTAAGTGATCCTTGTGGGTGTCTTTTCCAAGCCTGGATATTCCAGGATTCTCTGATTCTTCCAGTGCAGAAGTGCAGGCAGAACAGCAAACACAGCCTGGGCTGGAAGTGCAGGAGGAAACAAGGAGAGCTGAGCATTCCCAGAGGAAAAAATGTGGCTGCTCCACAGCTGGAAGGGCTTTGGAGCAGCCTGGGACAGTGGAAGGAGTCCTGCCCATGGCAGGGATGGCACTGGATGGGATTTAAGGTCCTTCCAACCCAACCCATTCCACGATTTCGTGATTTTCAGTAGCAGGAGGAAGCACTGCTGCAAAAATCCTCCAACAGGAGCAGCATCCTGCCCCAGCCCTGGAGATCAGCACTGAGGTCACCAGGGAACTCAGTGTGCAGGGGATGTTTGCAGCTCAGGGACTGAGCAAAGCTCAGGTTTGTGCCTGCAGGGACACCCTGAGCTGCCAAGTGCCCTCCAGCCAGGCTGGATGGGGCTCAGCTCGGCTCTGGCACACCCAGCTCAGCTCTGGGCACACCCAGCACCCCACACACTGCATTTTGGGGCAATATTTGGAGAGGATTTGGCTCAAGCAGCTCTCAGTCAGCCTCACACAGAGCACACAGAGCTGCTCTTCACGGATGCTTGCACATCCTGCCCCACCTATGCAATTACACAGCAGAACCCAACAAAAGTGCTCCAAAACCTCTCTCTGAGCCCCTGCTGGAGCTGCCAGCAGGACAGAAGCAGGCTGGGCTGGAGCCTGAGTGCTGGTTTTCATGGAATTCCTTCCCTAATGCCCCAGAAATTCCTCCAAGAGGGGCCCCTCCAGCACTCCAGGCTCCCTCCTGTCCTTTGTGAGGAAACTGCTCCAGGCTGTGCTCTCAGAATGTTCCAACAGCTCATTCCTCCTAAAACTATTTGGGGTTGAGATAAGAGGGGAGTGCCCAGAACTGTCCAAGAAGTTGAAATATTTTTCACCAGGCCCTTCTGAGGAGTTAAAATCCCATTCCAAGACTTTGTGTCTTTCCTTGTGAAAAACAGGAATGGATTCCTAATGTCTGCATGCCCAGGGGTGTGCCAGGAATCCTTCTAGGCTTCATCATTTTAGTCTTTATCCTCATTCCAAAAGCCAATTTCATTCCAAACAAGATTCATTACCCAATCTAAAGGTGTTTTTGCATCCCTTGTTGGAGGAGCAGTCAGAATGAAGCTGAGGAGAAGAACCCAGCCTAGAGCCAGTAAATGAAGACAGCCAGATTCAGAAAAAAATCCATTAAGACAACGTGTGAAGGGCTGTGCCTTCTTCATGCCATGGAAGAACCAGTAAAACCAGTAAAACAGAGCATGGACCAAGGCTGGATGAGCCACAGGTCACAGAACAAACACACTTAGGCGTGGTTTTAACATGAAGATCTGCAAATCTTCCACGAGGTGGGGAAAAGAGCAGGAAAATCATAAAAAGCCCCAATCCCAAAAGCCACCCAAAACCACCTCAGGGATGAGCTGCTCCATGTGGAATAGAGCTCATAAGGAACTTGGAGATGGATCTAAACCCCAAATTTGAGGTTGTGTGAGCAGAAGATGGGATAAACTCAGAGAATTTCAATGCAAGGGGTTATCCCTCAGTCAGCACTGCAGGTTTTTTTTAGAGGACAAAGGCAGCAGGATGAGAAGGGCTCAGCCATTCCCAGCCTCCTGCCTCCCACACAAGCCCAGCAGGGACCCTGCTGTTCCCACAGGAGCTCCCTCACCCCCTGACCCCAGGAGGAGAAGGGGACACAGAGCCTGGGCCTGCCCAGCTGTCCCAGCCAGCTGCAGGGCTCACCCCTGGCACAGCACCACAGAGCCCTGGAATTGTTTAGGCTGGAAAAGCCCCCCAAGATCAGCCAGTCCAACCACAGCCCCAGCAGCACCTGCATGTCCCCAGGTGGTTTAGGAGGGATGGGGACTCCACCATTGCCAGGACAGTTTCATCAACCCTTTCTGGGAAGGATTTTTCCCAAATATCTGCATGGGAGACGGGTATAAAAAGGAAAAAGCAGACAAAGGAGTGAAAACCTCAAAGAGAAGTCGGGGGGGGCAGGGGGGAGAACCCCTCCCTAAACCTCCAAACCATCCAGACTGCTGGGATGGCAGGGAAGTCAGGAGTGGTTTGAAGCAGAGATGGGGTCAGAGTAGGTGCCACCTCCTGGGCCAGGGGACAGGAAACACGGGCATTCTGCACCAGTGGCTCAGTGCTGGCTCTTCCTTTGCACTCCAGGGCCTTCTTGCCCTGCTCTGGGAAAGAGGAGAGGGAGCAGCTGTGCTGAAGGGGCGAGGATGGGGAGAACAGCCACGTTATTGCTCTGTCAGGCTGCACACACATGGAAAACCTTCAAATGTCTCGTTTTTCTAACTTGCCCTGGGCTAAGCAGTGGCAACTCTAAATCTCCCTCAGCACAGCTTGAGGCTCTTTGCTCTCACCCCTCCCCTCATTCCCTGGGAGCACCCCCAGCTGTCCCCTCCTGGCAGGGAGCAGTGCAGGGCCAGAAGGGCACCCCTGATCCCCCTTTTCTCAGGCTGAGCCCCTTCCCCAGCTCCCTCAGGATTCTCCAGCCCCATTCTCTTCCCTGGACACCCTCCAGCCTCTCCCCTTCTCCTTCCACCACCCTTTTCTCAGGGATTACAGGAGACAGGACAGGGCTCAGTGCTGCCACCCAAGGATGTGGCACTGTCACACCAGTGCCACTCCCACACAGAGAACTGAATCAGCTCCAGCCTGGGAATACTGGGGGCCTCAGGCAGGAGGGAAAACAGGAGCTGGGAACCACTGGGAAGGCAAGGTGAAAAAAAAAACGGGGGGTGAGGATCCTGGAGGAATATCTGGGAAGAGGAGAAAAACCCCAGAAACTGCAGGGAAATACCAGATTCAGGAAAGCACAAAATGCTGATCCTGAACAATCACAAATATTAATTTTATTGCTCTGACACTCAGTGGAGATGGAATCCCTTGGGAGCTGGCAGCTCCCTCCTCTCATTTAAAAGCCCCAGGGCCACACTGGTGTCACACACATGGGAGGGGACAGGTCAGCAAGGAGATTGTCCCTGAATCCACAGAGATACTGCCACGTGCTGTAAATCCCTGGAGCTCCAGGCAAGCAGGGAAGCACATGGTGCCTCCCAGACAAGATCTCAGCAGGCACTCCAGACTACAAGGGAACCATTCATCTCCAGGATCCCACATCCTGCCTCCAAAAAAGCTCCAAGTTTTATTATTCCAGCTCTGGAAAACATCTGACAGCTTTTGATGTCACCCTTGAGAAGGGAGGGAGATCAAAGGAACAAGGGAGATTTCAAGGAAAGCTATTAATCCACCAACCCCAAAAAAATCAGGAACAAATTCAGGACAGTGACCCACATTTCCTGTAGTGTCAGCAGGGCAAGACTCCACTGGGAATCCCCATCCTAGTGGATGGGCAGGGGAAGGATAACAAGCTATTTGTGCACTTCTTTGTGTTATTTTTCCCCAAAACTTTTAAATAACTTGAGCCTTTTCTGCCTGTTGCCACTCTCCAGGGATACAGAGAGGCCACAGAGCTGGAAAGAGGGGAAAAAATAGAGAAAGGGTTTTGGAAGAGTAATTAAAAGTGGGACTGTGAAGGGGCTGATGGAAGAATTAATTTATTGAAGTCCTGACCTGCATTGTGGCTGCCCCTGGATGTGTCCCAGGCCAGGCTGGATGGGGCTTGGAGCAACCTGGGAGCATGGCAGGGGTGGGATGGGATTTGGGGTCCCTTCCACCCCAAACCCTCTGGGATTCTGTGAATATTCATCCCTGAATAATGCTGACCACCAAAAGCTCCTGGCTTGGGTTCAAGTCTCACCTGTGTTTTATTTTATCTCATCCTGCTCTGAGCCAGAGGTCAAACACAGCCTGGGAAATGTCTCTGATCCAGTGCCATTTTCACAGGGACAGAAAGTGCTCTGGAGCCTGGGAATGCTCCCTGTGCAAACACAGCCAGGGATTTTCCCCCAGAGTGTGCAGATAAACCCAATTCCCACAGCTCTGGCAGGGTCAGGGTACCCCTGGAGCCAGCAGGGCACTGAGTCCAGATCAAAGAAGGGTGTGAGGGCAGGAGAAAGGAGGAAAACAGGAATCAGAGGGTTGAGGACACTGAAGCAATGCCTGCAGAGCCTCACAAAGACCAGCAAAAACAATCATCATCTTTTTCTCACTCTAAGAATATCTTTTGAGAGCTGTGTGTTGTAGCACAAAACCAGCTTGAAGGGAACTTGACAATAACAGGAGAAAACCTAAGAATTAATAGGAAATCTGCAGGGGAGGTTCCTGTTTTGCTACAGAATCTGCCCAAAACTGAGGCACCTTCTCAGCCCACACCTGGATACTCACACCCACATTGCTGGAGTAACTCACTTGTAACTACAGAGCAAATTCCCATCCCCCATTTTCTTTTCCAGGCCAGCCAGAGGCCACTTCATACCTTTTTCCTCTTTTTTGAAGACTCCTCAGCCTTGCTGATCTTTTTGTCCCCTTCAGGTCCTGCTGCTGCCCCCTCCTCTTCCTCCTCCTCTGGAATGAGGCTGTATTTGGTTCCTCCAGGCTGCATGAAACACTCCTTGGCAAAGTGACCTGGAAAAAAAAAAAAGGTGTTTGAAGGAAAAACCCAGCCCCTTTTCCTTTTTTTTTTTTTGTTCCTTTTTTAACAAATGCATTTCATACACCTGAAGTGCTGCCAAGGCTTTTTTGATTATCAGTCTTTTTCAAGGAGAAAACTACACTGGACATTTTTTATCCTGAAATTTCAGCTGCTTGAACGTGCCCTGATCAAACAGGACAGGGAACAAACATAACCCAGGTCATTCTGGAGGGATTAGTTAGGCAAAAGAGAAAATATTCTTGTCTCAACAAGTAAAAATCTGTCTCTGCAGGGGCTTAATCAGCCCAGAAAAGAATAGGGGAAAGGTAAATTGGTGTGACTGGCACCTGGAAAACGAGCTAAAGCCACAAAGAGAGAGAAATTCAGCTCTTCTGGTTCTACCCTTTCTACTCTGGAGACATCAAAGTTGACCTACTAAGCTGCAGGGGAAATTTGGAGAGCTGGCACCTGCTGTTAGGAGGAGACACCATTATTAAAAAGCAGATTGAAAATAGGCATAATCCTGGTTTTTGGGGTTCTTTAAAATAGTGTTTTATACATAAGAGTTCTTTAAATAGTAATAATTCTTTAAAATAGTATTTTAAGGATACTTCTCTACAACTACAGAGGCCACACTCAGCATTAACCTCCTCCAAAATAGCATGAACCCCATTAACCATTTCCTCTAAATAACACAAGTAGGGCACAGCAAAAACTCCTGCACAAAAAAACCACCTTGCACCTCAGCAAATTGAATAAATCTACTGAAAGGCACCACAAAATCATCTTCACACTGCTGAACCAGGCAGGACATCATTTCAGCAGGGCACAAACTTGGGTTTAGCCCTAAGAGCTGTGTCTTAAGTGTCCCACCAAGTGAGCAGAGCTTCCACTGAAGGGTGTTCACAGGGGGATCACCCGCTGAAGGTTCGTTTGCTTCTTCAAAACCAAAATCAGAGTAATTACCCCAAATGAGACTCAGCAGTGGGGATGGTGCATCCTGCACTTTGCTGAAGCCCCAGAGATCAGCTCCTTGCACAGCACAGGCTGTTCCTGTGCCTCTCCTGTGCTCACCTTGCTGTCCCCCAGTGCTCTGGGGACTGTGACAACTTTGCCACCCTGAAGGGACACAGCGGGGCTGTCATGGAGCTGCACTACAACACGGATGGCAGGTGAGGGCAGGGGCTCACTGCAGCTCGGGGAACAGGGCTGGAGCTCCAGGAGGGGCTGAGGGAGCTGGGAAGGGGCTGGAGAATTCCTGAGGGAGCTGGGAAGGGGCTGGAGAATTCCTGAGGGAGCTGGGAAGGGGCTGGAGAATTCCTGAGGAGCTGGGAAGAGGCTGGAGAATTCCTGAGGGAGCTGGGAAGGGGCTGGAGAATTCCTGAGGGAGCTGGGAAGGGGCTGGAGAATCCCTCAGGAGCTGGGCAGGGGCTGAGCCTGGAGCAAAGGAGGCTCAGGGGGCCCTTGTGGCTCTGCACAGCTCCTGGCAGGAGGGGACAGCCGGGGGGTCGGGCTGTGCTCCAGGGAACAGGGACAGGAGCAGAGGGAACGGCCTCAGGCTAGGCCAGGGCAGGCTCAGGGTGGGCACAGCAGGAATTTCCCCATGGAAAGGGGGCTCAGGCCTTGGCACTGCCCAGGGAGGGTTGCAGTGCCCATCCCTGGGGGTGTCCCAGGAATCCCTGGAGGTGGCACTCAGAGCTCTGGGTTGGGGACAAGGTGGGCACTGGGCACAGCTTGGATTCTTGTTGTTCTTGGAGCTCTTTTCCAACCTAAATGATTCTGCCTCCCAGCAAGAGGCACAGGATGGTTGGGGTTGAAGGGATCACCTGGAGCAGGTGACACAGGGACACATCCAGGGGGTTGTGATGGCTCCAGAGAGGGAGACTCCACTCCCTCCCTGTTCTCTGGCACTCTCCACAGACAGAAGTTCTTCCTCACAGTGAGCTGGAGCTCCTTGTGTTTTACTTTCTGACCATCACTCCTTGTCCTGTCCCTGAGCAGAGTCTGCACCATCCTCCTACACCCCCTGGGGATATTTGTGTGGATTGATGGGATTCCCTCTCAGTTTTCTTCTCCACAACACCCAGGCCCAGCTCCATCAGTCTCTCCTCATTTCTCCAGTCTTTCATCACCTTTGTGGCCTCCACTGGCCCCTCACCAGTAGCCCAAAGGGGTGTGATTTTAAGGAATAAATATTTTTTCATTTTTTTAAGGACTTTAATTAAATCTTTTGGTTTTGTAGCAAGTGATAAAAACTCCCTCCTCTAAAGGACAAACACAGAACCACAATTCAGTCCTTACAACACATGTAACCATGTCAGCAGCTGTGGCTGGCCCTGGATCCCTGGAAGTGTGCAAGGCCAGGTTGGACATGGGGCTTGGAGCAGCCTGGGATGGTGGAAGGTGTCCCTGGGGACTGGAATCAGGTGGGATTTAAGGTCCCTCCCAACCCAAACCATTTTGGGATTCCAACCACGAGACAGACACTGATACAAGCCCACCAAGGGTCACTGCTGGCTGGGACAGAGCCACAAAGCAGCAGCCCAGACCCACCTTTGCAGCCACACTTCTTGCACACCGTGTTCAGCACGGCCTCCAGGGTGATCTTCTGGCTGGTGTAGTCCCTGAAGGAGCGTTTCTTCCTCTCATCCTGCCTGGGAGGACAAGAACAGCTCCATTTTCAATCCATTCTCATCTTTAATCCCTCATTTTTGTACAAACAAAAGGCTTTTACATTTTTGTACGACCACAAGGCTTTTAAAGGTTATTTGGTGTGGTGGTTTTGGTTTGCTAATTTGAGATTTCACTAATTTTGAGATCACTTATGGCTGCAGCTCCCTTCACAGAGAGCAGCAGGCACAAGTTCCCAAGGATTTCTCCTAGGCAAAGGCAGTGAGAAGCTCAGAAAGGAAGAGAAAACAATTCTTATTTCCATTCACTGCTCCTGTTGTTTTGCACCTGTGGAATGTGTTATGGAGATTGTTTACCCAAAGTGATTTGTTAACTGGACACTGGTGAAGGTTGTTTTGATTCCTTGGATAATTGGGTCAAAGCTGTGTCCTGGCTGTCCCAGACAGTCACAGGTTTTTCTTTTTTAATGTAGTACCTTTTAGTACAGTATCTCTTTAGTATGCACTTTAGTATAGTATTAGTGTAATATAGTACAGCTTAATAAAGCATTTCTTCAGCCTTCTGAATCATGGAGTCAGAGCAGATTATTCCCTACATTGGGCTTGCCCTGCACCAACAATCACTTCTGTAAATGTCTCCTGCTGCAATGGATTTGCAGGGTCAGGCCATAGTGGGCACAGCCAGCCTGCTCCTGAGTTTGCTTTCAGAGCCTCAGGGACTCCTCAAGGCTATTGGAACAGAAATTGTGCAAATTAAGAAAGAAGAGGCTGAGAAACCGAATACCAAGAGCACAAGAACAGGATAACAGGGCTGTGAAACACCTGCACTGTGACCAATCACACACTCTGAGAAATGAAGGCAGAACACAGAGAGCAAGGCAAAGGCACCGATGGAGCAGTGTGCACTTAGCAGCCTGTGGAATCTATAAATATGTGTGCAATGTAAACCCATCACACACATATTTATAGATTTATAATGTAAACACATTACACACATATTTATAGAGGCTGCTGCTGGATCATATTGGTCAGTTCTTCAGGAGTCCTGCATTTCCTGCAACAGTCTCCCATGCAAAACCAGGACACTCTCAAAGTAAAACTTTCTAAAGCCAAAGAGCAGAGCTGACCTGGCCTTGGACACCTCCAGGGATCCAGGGGCAGCCACAGCTGCTCTGGGAATCCCATCCCAGCCTCCCAGGGAACAATTCCTTCCGAAAATCCCATCCATCCCTGTCCCTATGCCAGGTAATAATTAGCATTGATTCCATGGTTCACAGAACATTGATCAATACCTATCTTTTTTAAGAAACCCATTGCTTTTATAGACAGTTACAATACAGACAGACTTAATAGGTCCTCTAATCAAAACACCACCACCACTGGTTAATTAGGAAACCACTTTGGTAAACAAATCTCCATAACACATGTTCACAGCAACAGGAGCAGTAACTTAAGAATTGTTTCTCATTCTTTTCTCTGATCTTCCCACAGCCTTTCCCAGGACAATGCCTGGCAAAGTTGTGCTGCTCTCTGTGGCCAGAGAGCTGCTGCCACACAGCCCTGTCCTGTGGCAGAGGAAGCCGTGCCCTGTGTCCTGTGGGCAGCCATGCCCCCTGGGCAGCGACGTCCTGTGTCCCCTGGGTTGCCATGCCCTGTGGGCAGCCATGGCCCCTGGGCAGCCATGCCCTGTGCCCCCTGGGTTGCCATGCCCAAGGGCAGCCATGCCCTATGCTCTCTGGACAGCCATGCCCTGTGTCCCGTGGGCAGCCATGCCCTGTGTCCTGTGGGCAGCCATGCCCTGTGCTCCCTGGGCTGCCATGCCCTGTGTCCCCTGGGCTGCCATGCCCTGTGTCCCCTGGGCTGCCATGCCCTGTGCCCCAAGGGCAGCCATGCCCCCTGTGCCCCCTGGGCAGCCATGCCCTGTGTCCCCTGGGCAGCCATGCCCTGTGCCCCATGGGCTGCCATGCCCCAAGGGCAGCCATGCCCTGTGCCCCCTGGGCAGCCATGCCCCAAGGGCAGCCATGCCCTGTGCCCCCTGGGCAGCCATGCCCTGTGCCCCATGGGCAGCCATGCCCCAAGGGCAGCCATGCCCTGTGCCCCCTGGGCTGCCATGCCCCAAGGGCAGCCATGCTCTGTGCCCCCTGGGCTGCCATGCACTGTGCCCCCTGGGCTGCCGTGCCCTGTGCCCTGTGGGCAGCCATGCCCTGTGATCAGCCATGCCCTGTGGGCAGCCGTGCCCCGCAGCCGTGCCCTCTGTTCTGCTCAGATTTACCCACTCAAGGGAAACGTTGTTGGGATCCAGGTCCTTCCCCGTGCCTTGGTGAACAACCTTCATGGAGAGGGAGAGCTTCAGTTTGTCATCCTTCATCTGCAAGCCACACAATTAGCAGTGTGTTAAAATGTCACCTAACGATGCTAATGAACACCAGGACAGTTGACTTTAATTAGGGTTACCTCTCTCCCAATGAGCTTGACCCAGACCTTGTCCCCCACGTCGAGCATCTCTGTGGGTTTGTCCACGGGGCAGGAGGACATGTGAGTCCTGTGCACCAGGCCTGGGGGGATGGGACAGAGGGGACAGGATCAGCCCCAGGGGATGGGACAGAGGGGACAGGATCAGCCCCAGAGGATTGGACAGAGGGGACAGAATCAGCCCCAGGTGTGCCTGTCATAGAGCAGCTCCTCAGGGGATGGGAGAGAAGGGACAGCCCCAGGGGATGGGACAGGACCAGCCCCAGGGGATGGGACTGAAGGGACAGAATCAGCCCCAGGGGATGGGACAGAGGGGACAGGAACAGCCCCAGGGGATGGGACTGAAGGGACAGAATCAGCCCCAGGGGATGGGACAGAGGGGACAGGAACAGCCCCAGGGGATGGGACAGAGGGGACAGGAACAGCCCCAGGGGATGGGACAGAGGGGACAGGAAGAGCCCCAGGTGTGCCTGCCATAGAGCAGCTCCTCAGGGATGGGACTGAAGGGACAGGAACAGCCCCAGGGGATGGGAGAGAAGGGACAGGAACAGCTCCAGGGGATGGGACAGAGGGGACAGGAACAGCTCCAGGAGATGGGACAGAGGGGACAGGAACAGCTCCAGGAGATGGGACAGAGGGGACAGGAACAGCCCCAGGGGATGGGACAGAGGGGACAGAATCAGCCCCAGGGGAGGTGACAGAAGGGACAGGATCAGCCCCAGGGGATGGGACAGAAGGGACAGGATCAGCCCCAGGGATGGGACAGAAGGGACAGGATCAGCCCCAGGGGAGGTGACAGAAGGGACAGGATCATCCCCAGCTGTGCCTGCCATAGAGCAGCTCCTCAGTGATGCAGGGAATGCCATGGGGCATGGAATGCATGTGCTAGGGTTAATAAGTTAATTAAAAAACCAAATTAACTATAAATTAATAAATAAAATTAATTAATTATAAATAAATCAATGAAAATTAATAAATTACCTGTAAAATAATCAATAAATTTAATAAATTACAAATTAATAAACATAAGAAATAAATTATAAATCCATAACTAAAGTTAATAAACAAAAAATTATATAAATTATAAATGTATTATAAATTTATAAAATCACTAAATTAACTATAAATTAATAAATAATATCAATAAATTATAAATTAATAAATTATATGAAGTGAACTTAATAAAATATTGAAATAAAATAAATAATAGAATTAATAACGGGATTAATAAAATAATAAAACTAATACATTATATTAATAAAATAATAAAGAAAATAATACCATTTAACAATTATTAGAGTTCATTTCATCCTTAGCTCATCCTTTTTTCAGTTTTATACAGAAAATTCTCCACTGAACCTTGGATTGGCAGTTTCCAAGTTTCCAAAGTGGCTTGGAGCAGATAATCATTTGGGGTGTGGGAAGAATGAGTTTTTATACCATTAATAACTAGAATATTAAAACTATTTATTTTATAATTTTAATTTTAAATTCATATTTATTTATATTTATTTAAAGTTATATTTCTTTAAAGTGATATTTACTTAAAGCTACATATTCATATTTTCATTTATATTTAATATTTTATTGATTTTATTTTTAAAATTATATTATTATTTAGATTTACTTTTATTTATTTTTGACTCATTTTTATTTCTATTTTTTGACTATTGTTTATAATGCAGGTAGTACTAGTAAAGCTGTAAATATTAATAATAAATACAAGTAATACATATATTTACAAATAATAAATATATTTATGAATAATAAATAAATAAAAATAAATACATTTCTGAATAATATATTTCTTAGTAATAGATGTATTTTAGAGGCTGCTCCAATGTTTTAACTGCTGAGACAGGATACAACAGCCCAGCCTGGATTGGAATTTGGATGACTGACAGTGGAGAGCAGGGCTCTGCAATTATTAAATATATTCATTTAAAATTTTATGAATAAATATAATAATAAATATATTTGTGAATAATACATTTATTAGTAATATATGTATTTTAGAGGCTGCTCCAATTTTTAACTGCTGAGACAGGATACAACAGCCCAGCCTGGATTGGAATTTGGGTATTGCAAGTGGAGAGAAGGGTTCTGCAATTAATAAATATATTCATAAAAATATTTATGAATAAATATATTTGTGAATAATATATTTATTAGAAACAGATGTATTTTAGAGGCTGCTCCAATTTTTAACTGCTGAGACAGGATACAACAACCCAGCCTGGATTGGAATTTGGGTGACTGATAGTGGAGAGCAGGGCTCTGCAAGTAATCAATATACTCATAAAAATAAATATATTTATGAATTATGAATAAATAATTACAAAATGTTTGTGAATATATTTATTAGTAATATATATATTTTAGAGAGTGCTCCAATGTTTTAACTGCTGAGACAGGTGACACCACCCCAGCCTGGAGTGCAATTTGGGTGACTGACAGTGGAGAGCAGGGCTCTGCAATTAATAAATATATTCATAAAAAATAAAAATATTTATGAATAAATATAATAAGAAATATATTTGTGAATAATACATTTATTAGTAATAGATGTATTTTAGAGGCTGCTCCAATTTTTAACTGCTGAGACAGGTGACACCACTCCAGCCTGGATTGGAATTTGGGTGCTGCCAGTGGAGAGCAGGGCTCTGTAGTGTGAAAAATGCCTATTTTAGGATTGGGTTTTCAAAATATTGACATGAATGTTATATGTGTTATGTTAGAAAGTGATGCTGGATTCACTTTCTCAAGTAGTTTTAGGTTATAACATAAAATAGAAACTATGCTATGCAGGATACTTTTTCTAAAGAAAGGACTTGCACTGAGACAGCAGCCACAGGACACCTCAATCTGACAGAGAAAAAGAATTTATTGCTCATTATCAGAAGAAATGGATTTCTTCCTGCCTCCTCAGCCCTGAAGAAGAGGAAGAAGCTGACACTGCCCAGACAGAATCCTGTGTTTGAATGGAATTTATGCACCATGGATGAGGTGTGTGAATATGCAACAGGCTGTTGCTTTAAGGGTTAATCCTCTGTCAACCTTTGCCACCCAAAATCCCCCTTTTCCTGCCCCATTTCCCCCTCAATCCCCCCAAATCTAAACCCAAACCCCCTCTGTGTCCTTTTTTGGGCTTATTTTGCCCAGAAAGAGGAACCCAGACTGTCTGTAACTCTTTGTTTTTATTGTCTCCTGTTGTCCTAAATCCTAATTATCCAAATTTTTATTACTCTAATTCTATTGCTATTTCTACAACCATTTTATTACGATTAAACTTTGAAAATTTTAAAAACAAGTGATTGGTGTTTTTCACTTGCAGGAGGAGCAATCTGGGAGCACGTGGCTGCTCCAGCCTGTGCCCCCCCAGCAGCCACAATCCTGCCCAAAGCCCTGCAGGGAGCAGGGAAGGGGATCCTCGGGGGCTGCAGCTGTCCCACAGTCACACACAGCTTAAATCTGATTTTCCACTTCTTTTTGATTTAATTAATTCATTTCACTTCATTTCTTGTAGTCCTTTTTCTCCATTCATTCACACTGACAATTAAAAGGAGGAAATTGGGCAAACTGCAGAATTTCTACAGTTCTGCCATTATCTTCAAATTATTCTCTCAAATATCCTGAATTTCCCAAAACCTCCACTAAAATCTGAAGGTAACAAAACCCCAAAATATCCAGAATTTCCTAAAATTTCCCAAAATCCCACCCCAAGATATCCTGAAGTTACCAAAAATTCCTTTGAGTCTTTTTTGGCAATCATGCAAAAGTCCATCATCTTCTAAATGCTTTCCAAATTCCTTCCTAATTTAGGAAAAACTCATTTTCTGAGCTTTTTCTGAAAGCCTTTAATTCTGAGCTGGCTGCTTCCCTTGGCCACAGCAAGAATGAAATAATTTCACAGACACCAACCTTGTTTCCTGCAGCCTGGGATTTTGATGAAGGCCCCATAATCTGTCACTGCAGCAACCTGGGGAGAAAACCCACAGCAGAGATGGAGGAAATCTGCTCCCAGAGAGGGGAGAATCTGAACAACAAACCTGCCCAGCTCACTGATCTGGAGACTGGCAGAGAATCCCAGAATGGTTTGAGTTGGGAGGGATCTGAAATCCCACCCAGAGCCACCCCTGCCATGGCAGGGACACCTCCCACTGCCCCAGGTGCTCCAGCCTGGCCCTGGGCACTGCCAGGGCTCCAGGGGCAGCCCCAGCTGCTCTGGGCACCCTGGGAGAGCCCAAACCTCTCCAACCAGGCCTTGCCAGGCTACAAACCCCCTGTGGGAAATAGCCCTGGGGCACCTGGAACCTTCCAGCAAATCATTATTTCCTTTCCTGGATCCATTTGCTGCAATGGGCTTTGCTCCTGGTTCTCATCCTGGATTCAGGAATCTGAATGCCAGAGTGGTTTGGGTGGGAAGGGATCTTCAATCCCAGCTCCTTCCAGCCCAGGGACACCTCCCCCTGTGCCAGGTGCTCCAGCCCCAATGTCCAGCCTGGCCCTGGGCACTGCCAGGGATCCAGGGGCAGCCACAGCTGCTCTGGCAATTCCAGCCCAGCCCCTGCCCACCCTGCCAGGGAACAATTCCCAATTCCCAAGATCCCATCCAGCCCTGCCCTCTGGCACTGGCAGCCATTCCCTGGCTCCTGTCCCTCCATCCTTGTCCCCAGTCCCTCTGCAGCTCTCCTGGAGCCCCTTCAGGCCCTGCCAGGGCTCTGAGCTCTCCCTGGAGCCTTCTCCTCTCCAGGGGAGCCCCCCCAGCTCTCCCAGCCTGGCTCCAGAGGGGCTCCAGCCCTGCAGCAGCTCCGTGGGCTCCTCTGGGCTCTCTCCAGCAGCTCCAGGTGCTGCTGAGGTTGGAATTCTGAGCTCTGTATGTGCAGAATCAGGTGACAGAAGAGGACAGGATTCCCCCCTCCCCTGCTGCCCGCCTCTATGGCAGCGCCCACACCTGCACCTGAACAAGCCCACGGGCACAGGTGTGTGCACCTGTACCGAGCTGTCCGCCACCCAAACCTGCCCCGCGCTAAACCCCGGCTGAACAAACACTGAATTCACTCAGAGCACGGCCCGGCCCTCCCGCACCTCGCCCTGGAAGATGGAGTAGAGCTCGGGGAGCGGCTCCATCGCCTCGCTGGGTGCCGTGACAGCCAGCTGGATTCAGCACACGCTACCGCATCTCCTCTGCAGGATACTGAGAAAAGAAACATTTCATTAACGCCCGAAAACGCGCAGAGAGCCCTCGGAGAGCCCTCAGAGAGCCCTGGGGTTTCAGCGGCTCGAGCAGCGCGGGGATGGACCGAGCGGAACCCGCAGTGCCCCGGTGCAGGACTGACCCGGACGGGCGCGGTGGGACAAGGCGACTCTTCCCGGAGCCCGCGGGGCGGTGCGGCCCTGTCAGCGCCCGCGGCAGCAACACCAGCGCGCCGCCATCGCCTCAGCCTCTCCCGCCATAACCCCCTCACGCTGAGAGGCCGCGCTCCCTGCCAATCACAGCGCGCAATGTTCCCGTATGGCTAACCACAGCCAATCAGCGTTACCCATGCTACCCAGCGCCCGCTCTCCTCCAATCAGAGCGAGGCGCGCCAGAAGGCGCCGCGCTCTCCACTCCATCCCCGGCGCGCCGGCACGGTGTCGGTGGGGGCGGGACATCCAGAGCGCTCCGCCAATCAGCGCGGCGGTTGCGGCGCCGGCAGCCAATGGGGAGCGGGGGGCGGGGCCCGGCGCCCGCCATGATCGAGCAGCAGAAGCGGAAGGTCCCGGGCCCCGGGCCTGGCCCCGGCCCCGCGCCCGGCGCCCCCCCGGCCCCCGCTGCCCCCGGAGCCGCCCCCGCGCCCGGCCCCGACCTCCCGCTCGTCCCTGTGCCCGCCAAGCGGCCCCGCCATGACCTGCCGGGGGCGCCGGGCACGGGCGGCGCAGGGGGGCAGCCTGCGGCCGGAGCTCTGCTGCAGGCGGTAACGGGGGAACGTGAGGGGAGGGTGGGAGGAGATCCGGGTGGGATGGAGAGCTGAGGGGAGAGGGGCAGGGGCGGCTCCAGTAGGAGGGAAGGGCCATGAGGGTTGGGGCTGGGCACAGCTGAGGCACCTCGGGTGCTGCGTTCGGTTCTGGGCCCCTCGGTTCGGGAGGGGGTCTGCGGAACGGGGCGGGGAACGGGCTGGAGCCCAGGAGAGGCTGAGGGAGCTGGGAAGGGGCTGGAGAATTCCTGAGGGAGCTGGGAAGGGGCTGGAGAATCCCTGAGGGAGCTGGGCAGGGGCTCAGCAGGAGCAAAGGAGGCTCAGGGGGCCCTTGTGGCTCTGCACAGCTCCTGGCAGGAGGGGACAGCCGGGGGGTCGGGCTGTGCTCCAGGGAACAGGGACAGGAGCAGAGGGAACGGCCTCAGGCTGGGCCAGGGCAGGCTCAGGCTGGGCACAGCAGGAATTTCCCCATGGAAAGGGGGCTCAGGCCTTGGCACTGCCCAGGGAGGGTTGGAGTGCCCATCCCTGGGGGTGCCCAAGGAATCCCTGGAGGTGGCACTCAGAGCTCTGGGCTGGAGACAGGGTGGGCGTTGGGCACAGCTGGGACTCGATGATCTTGGAGCTCTTTTCAAGCCTCAGTAATTCTGGAATTCTGGTGGGAAGGTGAAGATGCTCGGCAGGGGTGGCAGGCTGGCCCTCCCCTGGCCTTGTCCCTTGTCCCCTCACGGTGTCCCTCTGTCCCACAGGGCCCCCCACGCTGCTCCTCGCTGCAGGCCCCCATCATGCTGCTGTCAGGACACGAAGGGGAGGTTTACTGCTGCAAGTTCCACCCCAATGGCAACACCCTGGCCTCAGCTGGCTTCGACAGGCTCATCTGTGAGTGGCAGTGCTGTCCCCTCTGTCCCCCAGGCTCAGGCCCTGCTGCTGAGGGGTTTTAGCTCAGCCCTCACCTGCTCCTGGATGTGAATTGCTTCCCCAGGAAGCTTTTCCCAGCTCCTCTGGCAGGTGCCCTCCTGATGGTGCTGGAAGTGTGCCTTGCTGGTGTTATTGTTGTTGCATTAATTGAAGGGACAGGGCTAAAATGGGGTTAAAGCCCATTTATTGCTTAATAAACAACAGCCCCAGAGGTGTGAGATTTTGAGACAGCAGGCAGGGCCATAGCTCAAGATAGTCACAAATTGTTTGTTGCAGGACAGTATACAACTTTCTAACCTCATGGACAGCCACCACAGAGAATGTTTTTCTAACCTGTCACCTTTCTTACTTTTACTGCAATGCAGATACTTTTAACCAATGGGCTGTTATTACATGTACACATATACATGTATATTTTGTTATACCATGTAAACTCTTAATTTATTCTATGCAGTTACACCTTTACATTATAAACCTTTCACCATCTTATCAGTACAGTTTTTCACTTACTTAAAGCATATTCTTATTTATAACTAAAGAAGCATAAGTTTATTATTTCTCTACTTAATGTCTGCTTACTTTATTTTCACATCAATCCAAGCTCCTTCCAAGGCTGCAAATCAAATCTTCCTGTGTCTGTGGCAGTTTCTATCTTTCCATTTCCCACAGCTGGTGCAGGCTGTGACAGCCCTGTGTCCCTGTCACATGGGTTCCAGAGGTCTGCAGAAATGCAGCTTTTAATACTTAGGCTTGCTGAAGCAAAGATTGTTTCTTAATAAATTCACCTTAACCAAGATCCCTGAAGCTCCTCTGCCCTGGGGCTCACCTGGTGTTTTGTCACTGCTGTGAATGTCCCAGCTGGGGCTCAGCAGTGGGGATGGTGCATCCTGCACTTTGCTGCAGGCCCAGAGATCAGCTCCATGCACAGCACAGGCTGTTCTGTGCCTCTCCTGTGCTCACCTGTCCCTTGCTGTCCCCCAGTGCTCTGGAACGTCTACGGGGACTGTGACAACTTTGCCACCCTGAAGGGACACAGCGGGGCTGTCATGGAGCTGCACTACAACACGGATGGCAGGTGAGGGCAGGGGCTCACTGCAGCTTGGGGAACAGGGCTGGAGCCCTAGGAGGGGCTGAGGGAGCTGGGCAGGGGCTGGAGAATCCCTGAGGGAGCTGGGCAGGGGCTGGAGAATCCCTGAGGGAGCTGGGCAGGGGCTGGAGAATTCCTGAGAGAGCTGGGCAGGGGCTGGAGAATTCCTGAGGGAGCTGGGAAGGGGCTGGAGAATTCCTGAGGGAGCTGGGAAGGGGCTGGAGAATCCCTGAGGGAGCTGGGAAGGGGCTCAGCCTGGAGCAAAGGAGGCTCAGGGGGCCCTTGTGGCTCTGCACAGCTCCTGGCAGGAGGGGACAGCCGGGGGGTCGGGCTGTGCTCCAGGGAACAGGGACAGGAGCAGAGGGAACGGCCTCAGGCTGGGCCAGGGCAGGCTCAGGGTGGGCACAGCAGGAATTTCCCCATGGAAAGGGGGCTCAGGCCTTGGCACTGCCCAGGGAGGGTTGGAGTGCCCATCCCTGGGGGTGCCCAAGGAATCCCTGGAGGTGGCACTCAGAGCTCTGGGCTGGGGACAGGGTGGGGATCAGGCACAGCTTGGATTTGATGTTCTTGGAACTCTTTTCCCACCTCAGTGATTCTGGGATTGTTGCCCTTGCTCAGTCCATGGACACCAAGTCCTTGTCGTGTGGGCAAAGGATCTGGGGGCACCTGTGACCCCCCAGTGCCATTGATGCAGTTTTGGGGCACAGAGGGAAGTTTGCGTTGGGTGCCTGGGAGTCACAGGGGAGGGAGAGAGGGAACAAGTGAGATACTGGTTAATTTAAAAGGCTTTTCCACCGTTGCTGCCGAGCTGTCCTCATCAGATACTGCTTGAGGAGTCAGAAAAACAATTTCCAGCAGGGATTAAGGGGAGTGTGTCTGTGCAGCTGTTCCAGTGTCAGTGTTTCAGGCTTCTCCAAAACACCAATGGGAGAGGTTCTTCTCCCACTGGTTACTGGCTGTCTTGGTTTGGAAAGCCAGGTGTCTGCTAAGGAAGGCAGGAGCCTGCCCTGAACTGGAAAATGTAACCCCCCCTCCCTCTGAATTGCTATAAAGTTGAAATTAAAGGGCTCTCAGGAAAATATGGTAGCAGGAAATAACATTTCTTTGCTAGAGAAGAAATAAACAGATAAAATAAAGAATGCAGTGAACCAAACCAACAGTGCCAGAGCCAGAGCACAGCCTGACACCCTGTGGGTCAGGGTGCTGCAGCAGGGCCATTGGAATTGTGGCTCAGCCCTCCTGCAGTGCCAGGGGTGGTTCTGCTGGAGCAGGGATCCTGGAGAAAGGTGCAGCTGCCTCTGGAGATCCAGGGGCAGAGGCAGCTGCTGCTCCTCTGGGAATGCAGTGCAGAAGCCGTGCTGGTGTTCCAGAATCTCCAGATTCTATCCGGGTAGGAATGCTTGGCTCCTCCCTCTGGGCTCACATCTCCCAGTGGGATGCTGGAGCTCTTATCAGCCATGCAGGGACATTCAATCCCTGTTATCAGCAGGTGTCTCCCAGAGGGAGGAGTGGGTGTGGAAGAGATAAGGAAAACTGCCCCCTGAACAGGAGACAGCTGCCATGCAGATGGTGATAGATACAATTTGCTTGGTGATGCAGGACACTGGTAAGGAGTGATGGGAAGGGAGCTGAGCCCTCACTGTGCTTGTTGCCTGCAGCATGCTCTTCTCAGCATCCACGGACAAAACCGTGGCTGTGTGGGACAGCGAGACGGGGGAGAGGGTCAAGAGGCTCAAGGGCCACACGTCCTTTGTCAACTCCTGCTACCCTGCCCGGAGGGGACCCCAGCTCGTCTGCACTGGCAGCGACGATGGCACTGTCAAGGTCAGTGTGTCCTGGATTTGTGGGGTGCCCTATGGCAGGGAGGAATGATGAATCTGACTCCATGTTCTCACAGAAGGCTAATTTATTTCTTTATAATACTATATAATATTAAAGAATGCTATATTAAACTATACTAAAGAATACAGAAAGGACACTCACTGAATGCTAAAAGATAATAATGAAAACTCATGGCTCTCTCCAGAATCCTGACACAGCTTGGCCCTGATTGGCCAAAGAGTGAAAACAACTCCCAGCAGAATGCAATGGAACAATCACCTGTGGGTGAACAATCTCCAAACACATCCCACACCAGCACAACACAGGAGAAGCAAATGAGAGAAGAATTGTTTCCCTTTTTCTCTGAGGCTTCTCAGCGTCCCAGGAGCAAAATCCTGGGCAAAGGGATTTTTCCAGAAAATGTGAATGCCACAAGTGTGTGCCCTGAGCAACACCTGGGGAAAAAAGGTGGAAAAGTTTTAGGATCTTCCCATTTATCTGAGCTGAATTCAGCTTTTTGTTACTCATTTCATTATCGCTTGGAGTTCTGAGTCAAAAATGTGACAGCAAATTTCACTGCTCTCTTTTTTTCTGTACTTCTCAGGGGGGTGGGGAAGGTTGAGCTGCTCAGCTGGGATTTTTATGCTACTCTGGCTCTGCACAGCTCCTGCCAGGAGGGGACAGCCACGGGGTCGGGCTGTGCTCCAGGGAACAGGGACAGGAGCAGAGGGAACGGCCTCAGGCTGGGCCAGGGCAGGCTCAGGGTGGGCACAGCAGGAATTTCCCCATGGAAAGGGGGCTCAGGCCTTGGCACTGCCCAGGGAGGGTTGGAGTGCCCATCCCTGGGGGTGCCCAAGGAATTCTTTCTGGACAGAAAATCAGATATCAGAGTTTCTTTCTGGATTAGCAAAGCATGAGAAAACCATTCCTGAAATCTGGGCTGGCCCCTTCGTCTTTCTCCTGTACAGGCTCCTTTTTCCCTCTGCTGTAATCTGTGCTGGTCTCTTCTTCCCTCCCTTCATTCCTGTGCTCCAGACACAGCAGATTGAAGGTTTTTTATAAAGATCCCCAGATCTGTTGTTTTTATGAGACCTACAAAGGGATTTCAGGAGAACAGGCTGAGTCTCTGCCAATATCTCTGCATTGATTTTGTTGTTAAATATATCTGTGCTCACCTCTTACAAGTGCCACATTTCTTTCCAGCTGTGGGATATCAGGAAAAAAGCTGCTGTCCAGACATTCCAGAACACCTACCAGGTGCTGGCTGTCACCTTCAATGACACCAGTGACCAGATCATCTCTGGAGGCATCGACAATGACATCAAGGTAGGACCCTGTGTCCCTTTTCCTCCTGTCACACCTTGTGTTGATCAAGGACAGCTGTGGGTGCCACCTGCTGAATTTTACATCCCCAACCCCCCTGGGTGTGCTGTGTCCATCCCTGCTGGTGGTACAGGGCCAGTAAAGTGGCAGGGAATAAAGAGCAGGGGTGGAATGTTGGCTGTGCTGGCAGCCTGGGACAGAGCCATGTGTGAGGTAAGCTGGGGAGAACGTGCTGACGTCCCCTCTGTGCCCTCTGGCCCAGTTTGCAGCTCCCCTGGCACCTGATGGTGTGGAAAGTTCTCATTTCCCCGTGAGCTCAGCGTTCATTCAGCTGATTGCCCTGGGCTGCAGGGCTCAGGCTGTCCCCATGGCCTCAGCCTGTCACAGCCAGTGCTCAGTGTGACACTGCCACCACAGCTGTCATCAGCCCCTGCTCCAGCCTGTCCCCAGCCTGTCACAGCCAGAGCTTGGTGTGGCACTGCCACCAGAGCTGTCCCCAGCCTGTCACAGCCAGTGCTCAGTGTGACACTGCCACCAAAGCTCTCCTCAGCCTGTCACAGCCAGAGCTTGGTGTGGCACTACCACCAGAGGCTTTCTCAGCCTGTCACAACCAGTGCTCAGTGTGACACTGCCACCAGAGCTCTCCTGAGCCTGTCACAGCCAGAGTTCAGTGTGGCACTGCCACCAGGGCTGCTCCCACTGCCCCTCTTTGGGAAGAACAGCCTGGAACTGGGGGGCTCCTGCTCTGTGCCAGGGGATTTTGGGCCAGTTCAGGAGGAATTCTGCAGGCCTGGGGCTGCTGACATTGAACTCCTTGGAGGTTGAATGTATTCACTTAGAAATCTTCTCAGAGGCAAATTCTGTCTTTTTAGAAAGCCATAAATGTCCAGCCTCATGTTTTCATAGAATCAGGGAGTGATTTGCATGGAAAGGATGCAACACCAACGCCATGGCAGGGACACCTCCCACTGTCCCAGGTGCTCCAGCCTGGCCCTGGGCACTGCCAGGGCTCCAGGGGCAGCCCCAGCTGCTCTGGGCACCCTGGGAGAGCCCAAACCTCTCCAACCAGGCCTTGCCAGGCTACAAACCCCCTGTGGGAAATAGCCCTGGGGCACCTGGAACCTTCCAGCAAATCATTATTTCCTTTCCTGGATCCATTTGCTGCAATGGGCTTTGCTCCTGGTTCTCATCCTGGATTCAGGAATCTGAATGCCAGAGTGGTTTGGGTGGGAAGGGATCTTCAATGCCAGCTCCTTCCAGCCCAGGGACACCTCCCCCTGTGCCAGGTGCTCCAGCCCCAATGTCCAGCCTGGCCTTGGGCACTGCCAGGGATCCAGGGGCAGCCACAGCTGCTCTGGCAATTCCAGCCCAGCCCCTGCCCACCCTGAACAGTTCCCAAGATGCCATCCAGCCCTGCCCTCTGGCACTGGGAGCCATTCCCTGTGTCCTGTGTGTGTGGTACTGCTGCAGTGTAACTCCTTGGGGTTTGAACACATCCAGTTCCAAATCTAAGGCACAAATCCCATTTTCCTACAACTCCCATCCATCCCCAGCAGCTGGCAGGCACAGCTGTTGCTCAGAGCCTGGCTGGGTGCTGAGGGAGCTGCAGCAGTACTGGCTGTGTTTGTGTGCCAGGTGTGGGACCTGCGGCAGAACAAGCTCACCTACACCATGCGGGGCCACGCCGACTCGGTGACGGGCCTGAGCCTCAGCTCTGAGGGCTCCTACCTGCTCTCCAACGCCATGGACAACACAGGTACACCCTGCTGAGCCTCCTGGGCCACCTCTGGCTGCTCCTCCTGGGACAGCAGCACTGACCTGGGGTGGGCTGCAGGGAGCTTGGCTCCAGAGGTGAGCTGGGATTTTGGGTCCTTGAGGGGAGAGCCCTGCCTCAGGGTGGGAACTGGGGACAGGAGCCATGGCACAGGTTATCCTGCAGGACACTGGGGACAGGAGCCATGGCACAGGTTATCCTGCAGGACACTGGGGACAGGAGCCATGGCACAGGTTATCCTGCAGGGCACTGGGACACTGGGGACAGGAGCCATGGCACAGGTTATCCTGCAGGACATGGGGACACTGGGGACAGGAGCCATGGCACAGGTTATCCTGCAGGACATGGGGACAGGAGCCATGGCACAGGTTATCCTGCAGGACATGGGGACAGGAGCCATGGCACAGGTTATCCTGCAGGACACAGGGGACAGGAGCCATGGCACAGGTTATCCTGCAGGACATGGGGACAGGAGCCATGGCACAGGTTATCCTGCAGGACATCACAAGTTATCCTGCAGGGCAATGGGGACAGGAGCCATGGCACAGGTTATCCTGCAGGACACAGGGGACAGGAGCCATGGCACAGGTTGTCCTGCAGGGCACTGGGGACAGGAGCCATGGCACAGGTTATCCTGCAGGACACTGGGACACTGGGAACAGGAGCCATGGCACAGGTTATCCTGCAGGGCCTGTGTACAAGAGCCATGGCACACATTTGTCCCCTCAGCAGGAGTGACAGCCCAGCTCCTGCAGGACACTGGGGACAGAGCCATGGCACAGGGGATCTGTGCAGTCTGGGCCTGGCTCGTGTCAAGGTGGCTTGGCTGTGTCCCCTCAGCAGGAGTGACAGCCCAGCTGCCACCCTGCCTATCCCCTTGTCCCTCAGTGAGGCTGAGCCCATCAGGACTGTGCCCATGGGATGTGTCAGGATGAGGAAAATCCTCCTGGGAGGAGCTGGGGCTCCATTTTGGGCTGGCAGGTTGGGAAGTTTTTGTATCTCCACATTGCTGCTGTTTCTGCCAGAGCAAAGCCTCCTGCAGGGGAAGCTGCTGGTTCCCCAAGGCCTCTGGGGAATGGGGGTCAGGGAGCCTGTCCTGGGCACAGGGGCTTTGCCAGGGCTGCCTGTCCCTGTCCCTGTCCCCTTCAGCCTCTGCTTCTGTTGCAGTTCGGATCTGGGATGTGAGGCCCTTCGCCCCCAAGGAGAGATGTGTGAAGATTTTCCAGGGAAATGTCCATAATTTTGAAAAGGTGAATGTGCTCCCCTCCTTGTTCAATTCCCTCTGCTATTAACTTTTCTCTAAATTGTTTTTTTCACTTCAAGCTTAGGCCAGAAAGGCTTTAATAAGAACTCAAAGAAAGATGAATCCACAAAGTGGGTTCCAATTAAAGCCTCAGTAACAAGATTTCTTTGCTCAGTTCATTTGTAATTAGCTGTAAATTAAGTATTTTCTACACTTACCATCTACTTTGTGTAAAATAACAAGGCACTGACTGTTTCCAGCAATAAAATAAAATCTGTAATTACCATCTCATCGTCCAAGGGAGATCATTAAAGTGGTGCTGGTTAAAGTCTCGTGGTGATTTGAGTTCAGGGAAAAAGGGGAGCTAAGTAGATCTGTGCATGTTCTTTTGTTTCAGAACCTTCTGAGGTGCTCCTGGTCCCCAGATGGCAGCAAAATTGCAGGGGGCTCCGCTGACAGGTGAGTTGGCACTTGTGCTGGGGGCAGTGTTTCTCTGCCCCCAGCACCCCCTGATGGATTTGCAGCATTCCTGGATCAGAATCTCCAGGCTCAGGGTTGTGTGCAGAGGTGGGAAATCCCAGACAGCCCTGATTTCCACAGGGATGCGTTTCTGCTGCTTTGGGGTCTGTGGAGGAGCATCTGACTGCTGTAAAATCTGGTTATTACTGTCAAAAGCTGGCTGAGGCTCTGCCCTGTTCCACCACAGGATCCCCCAGCAGGTGACAGGGACATCTTTGCCACTGGCTTGGACCCCTGGGTGTCCTGGCAGAAGCCTGGGGGGCTCTTTGAGAGCAGAGTCTGTGTGTGGGGTTGGAGGATGAGGAGCACAAATCCCAGTTAAATCCCTGCATGGTGAGATTCCAGGGATCATTAATGACTCCTCCTTTAATTAAGGAGAAAAAAAAAATCAATTGGCACAACTCAGGCTTGTAAATGAAAGATTCTGTAAAGTGAGCTGAGGAGTGGAAAGGGCAGAGGGAGGAAGGAGAACAGGGTCCGAAGGTCCCTGTGAAGGACACCAATGTCCCCTGGAGCAAATCCAGGCCCAAATCCAGGGCCAGGGAGACAGGAATTCCTGCAGGCCAGGGGCCAGGGCATGGAGCAGCAGTAATCACCAGATTAATGAGCTTCTGATAGCAGAGAGGCAGAACTTGAGATCTCCCTGTCCAGATTTAGTGATGCAGCTGTCCCAGCAGGAGCTGGGGCTGTGACTCTGCCCCAGCCCTGCTGGGCTCTGAGTGGGGAGGGAGAATTCCTACCTGGGGAGAGCAGGGATCCCTGCCCTGGGGGAGAGAGCAGGATCCCTGCCCTGGGGGGCAGTAGAACAGGGATTCCTGCCCTGGCTGGGGGGGTGTAGAGCAGGGATTCCTGCCCTGTGGGGAGACAGCAGAATCCCTGCCCTGGGAGAGCAGCAATGCCTGCCCTGGTGGGGAGAACAGCAATCCCTGCCCTGGTGGGGAGAGCAGCAATGCCTGCACTGGGGGAGCAGCTCCTGCCTGGATCCCTGTGGCCAGGCTGAGCCCTGCTCTGGGCCAGGTGTGCCTGGAGTTTGGGTCACTTGGTTCATCCTGCAGGTGCTGCTGGAGCTCAGGGCTCTGACAGCTCCTGGGGCAGAGCTCCCCACAGCAGACACAAGGATTTGGGGCTCAGGTTCCCTGACTCTGAGACTGTTTTTAAGAGAAGTGTGAAAGATGAGCTGTGCCCGGTGCGCCCAGGGGAGGATCCTGGGGTGTTCTCAACCCAGGCAGGGGCTCAGGCAGGAGCAAGCAGTGGGTGAGGCCTGGCAGAGGGTGATCAAAGGGCTCAGCATGATCCCATCACTCCCTAATGAGCACTGGCAAGTGGCTCATGTGGCACAGCAGGAAGAAATCCCATCTTTAGAGCTGCTGGCTGGGCAGGGCTGCAGTGCAGCGGGGGCTGGGGGGCTCTGGGCTCCTCACTGCCAGCCCAAGGGGATGCCTGGATGTGCACAGAGTGTTTGGGGGTGTTTGGGAGGGTGAGACCCCTCCTCCCCATTCCCAGTGCTGAGTTGCTCCCTGTCCCTGCACTATGAAGGATTTCTTTGGCCTCCCAGCTTTCCAATCCATCTCTGTGCCCTGAGGGGTGAGGTGCACTGTTGGCTGTGAGGTTTTTGCCACTCTTGACTCCTGCCTGCTCAGCCTCTGCTCTCCTGGGGCTGTCAGAGCAGCATTTTTCCATTTTTCTCCTGGGAAGTTCCTGTTTATCCTCACAAAGATCATTCCAGCCAGCTGCAGAACCACCTGAGGGCACAGGCATTTTCCTTGGCCCATGCCTGCCCTCACCAGGACTCTGTTGCAGGTTTGTGTACGTGTGGGACACCACCTCCAGGAGGATCCTGTACAAGCTGCCTGGCCATGCTGGCTCTGTCAATGAGCTGGCCTTCCACCCCGAGGAACCCATCAGTAAGTGCTCCCCCTCCCAGGGCAGCAGCTCCAGGGCTCACTGAGCTGCTGATCCTCTGGGAATAGACCTCAGAATCGCCAGTTATCAGATTTAGGGGTGGCAGAGCCTTGTTTGCTCATCTCTAGTTGGGTGGGCTGAGCACAGGGACTCTGGGACTGGGCTGGGGACACCCAGAGGGCAGCAGGGTGGCTCTTGCTGTGGGCTGGGGGTGGCTGCCACTGCCCAGGGCCTTCCCAGGGTCCATGAGGAGCAGGTTTGGAATGGCTAGGATGCCAGGGCTATAACCATGTGTGGTGATTCCATCAGCACATGGAGCCCTGGGGGGTCCTGACTTCCCCAAAAGCTGTAGGAAGCAAATCAGAAAATCACAAAATCTCAATCCCAGAATGTATTGGGTTGGAAGGGACCTGAAATCCCACCCAGTGCCACCCCTGCCATGGCAGGGACACCTCCCACTGTCCCAGGTGCTCCAGCCCCAATGTCCAGCCTGGCCTTGGGCACTGCCAGGGATGGGAATTCACAGCTCCTCCATGCCAGGGCCTCCCCATCCAGGTCTGGAG
Source organism: Fringilla coelebs (assembly GCF_963513975.1). NCBI lineage: Eukaryota > Metazoa > Chordata > Aves > Passeriformes > Fringillidae > Fringilla > Fringilla coelebs. The sequence continues at coordinate 1,232,915 of NC_140054.1, read as the reverse complement.
ACTTTTCCTGGTCCCTGAAGTGCCCCTGGAGCTTGAATGCTGCAGAAAACCAAGCTGGCAATTCCAGCCCAGCCCCTGCCCACCCTGCCAGGGAGCAATTCCCTCTCAAAATCCCACCCAAAGGAAGCTCTGGGTGCAGTGGGTCTGGGCCCTGTTCTGGAGGTGGCACCACACTCACAGCTGGCTGATGCAAAGCTCAGGTGGCATTTCAGAGCCATTTGAAGCTGGGACCAGATTCCATTCCCATCTCCTGGTCCAGCATGGGTGGGGCAGGACTGCAGGGTGCTGTGTTTCCATGGAAACACTCACCTTGGCCTGGTCAGCAGCCAGAAATTCCCAGCAGTCAACCCCAAAGGCAGGCAAGGGGCAGGGAGCTCTGGGTGGCCACAGCTCTGCTGGGCTGGGGCTGTGCTGGAGGAACAGAGCCAGCTCCTCTCTGGGTGTGGGATCCTGTGCTCAGCTCCTCTCTGGGTCATCAATCACTGGGCTTCAAATAACAATTAAAAAACTCTTACTAAAAACCCATTGAGTTGTGCAGCTGTTGGCTGGGAACTCCTGGGGATGTTAATCCATAAATCACTGCAGGATTCTCACCTGCACAGGCAGCCAGGCTGTGCAGGGTGAGAAACACTGGGCTGGGAATCGGTGCAGAAATCCCCAGAGCTCCCCTGGACAGGGATGAAACCACTGCTGGTATCTTCTGGGTCATTCTTGGGAATTCCCTGAAGAGGGGAAGGGTTTGGAGCCCCAGGAGAGGCTGAGGGATCTGGGAAGGGGCTGGAGAATTCCTGAGGGAGCTGGGAAGGGGCTGGAGAATTCCTGAGGGAGCTGGGCAGGGGCTCAGCCTGGAGCAAAGGAGGCTCAGGGGGCCCTTGTGGCTCTGCACAGCTCCTGGCAGGAGGGGACAGCCGGGGGGTCGGGCTGTGCTCCAGGGAACAGGGACAGGAGCAGAGGGAACGGCCTCAGGCTGGGCCAGGGCAGGCTCAGGGTGGATTTTTGGGAGGAATTCTCCATGGAAAGGGCTGCCCAGCCTGGCACAGGTGCCCAGGACAGAGGTGGATCCCCATCCCTGGAGGGATTTAGGAGCCCTGTGGATGTGGCACTTGGGGACAGGGGCAGGGCTGGGTTAAAGATTGGACTCGTTGATCTCAGAGGGCTTTTCCAGCCTTGATGGTTTTATAATTCCACAAAGACAGCAGAATCTGCCCCTTGTGACCCGTGGTGGAGTCCCCTTCCCTGGAAGTGTTCAGGGCACCTGTGGATGCGGCACTGGTGGGCAGGGGTGACCCTGGGGTGGTGCCAGGCTGGCAGTTGGGTGTGATGGTCTCAGGGGTGTTCCCCAAGCTCATGGATCCAGTGGCTGCGGCTCAGGGCCGGTGGGAGCCGCTGGGTTTTCCCTGTTCCCAGGCAATGCTGTCCTGGGGACACTTTCCTGGCCAGATGTGCCCTCTAGTGGCACCCGGCGCTGGCAGAGCCCGGGCTGGAGCTCAGCACTTCCCGGGCTGGAACCCCCACTGGGGAGCCTCACAGGGGGGTTCATCCATGGGAACATCCCCTGGGAGCTTTGCAGGGGGGGTTCATCCATGGGAACATCCCTGGGGAGCCTCACAGGGGGTTCATCCATGGGAACATCCCCGGGGAGCCCTGCAGGGGGTTCATCCATGGGAACATTCCTGGGGAGCCTCACAGGGGGGTTCATCCATGGGAACATTCCCGGAGAGCCCTGCAGGGGGTTCATCCATGGGAACATCCCCGGGGAGCCTCACAGGGGGGGTTCATCACCTCCCTTCCACTGCCAGCTCAGCCGTGCCCAGCAGCTCGGGGACAGAGGGTGGCAGCTCGGGGTGGGCTCAGTGGCACAGTTCTGTTCATGGCTGCCTTGGGAAGCAGCTGAGATCTGGCTTCCAAAAAAAATGAGGAGTTTGGGCTGTGTCCTCAGGGAGGTCTCAAACCACTGGGGTCATTATTGTATTCTATTTCAATTTTTATATTCTAATTTTTGTATTCTATTTTAATTTTTGCATTCTATTTCAGTTTTTGTATTTTAATTTTTGCATTGTTTCAGGTTTTGTATGTTATTTTAAGTTTTGCATTCTATTTCAGTTTTCATATTCTGTTTTAATCTTTATATTGTTTTAATTTCTTTGTTCCTGTCTTTTCTTGCCCCTCAGTTCTCTCTGCATCCAGTGACAAAAGGCTCTACATGGGGGAGATCCAGTGATGCCCCAGGAGCTGGTGGCTCTGTGCCTCGGTGCTGGCTTGGCAGGAGCTGGGTGCTTCCCCTCCCAGTGGAGCAGGTGACAGCAGCTCAGTGTGACAGCCCCCAGTGCAGGCTGTCCCCTTTCCACATCCCACTGGGCAGTTTTTCCCACCTTCCCTTTCCTTGGGAGGCAGGAAAACTTGGAATTGAAAGGAATTTTGTTTTGGCTGTGCCACTGACAATGAAACCCTTCTCTAGATCCCTTGAAATTGAGAACTTTTGGTTCAGTTCCACACGTGGCCTGTATATCCCTGTCCTGGTTTTTTTTGATACAGTTAAAACTGCAATAAATGGCTTTTTTTACACAGCTCAGTGCCTGGGGGTTAATGCTCTGTGTCTTGGTTTGAACAGCCAGGTGTCTGCTAAGGAAGGCAGGAACCTCTCCTGAAATGGAAAATGCAAACCCCCTCCCTGTGAATTATTGCAATTTTGACATTAAGGGGCTCTCAGGCAAAGATATGGGAGCAGGAATAACAGTTCTATACTAGGGAAATGAAAAATACCAATGCAACAGTGCAAGCAAAGGCCAGGCAGAGTGAGAGCAGCCCTGGCACGCTGTGGGTCAGGCTGGGGGCACAGCCCCATCCCAGGGGGGCTCAGCCCTCCTGCAGTGCCAGCTGTGGCTCTGCTGCAGCAGGATCCTGCACAAGGGGGGAGTTTTCCTCTGCAGCTGCAGGGCTGCTGGAGATGGGCCTGCTCTCCCTCTGGGAATGCAGGGCAGGAGAAAGCTGCTCCTCTGGGAATGCAGGGGGCAAAGGCTGCTGTGCTGCTCCAGGCTCAGATTGTATCCAGGTAGGAATGCTTGGCTCCTGCCCTGGGCGCAGCATCTCCCCATGGGATGATGGAATTGGATCAGCCCTGCAGGGACACTCAGTGGCCATGGACAGCAGAGATCTGCTGGAGGGAGGATGGGCTGTGGGAGAGAGAAAGAAAACTGTTGTTGCAGTGTGTTGCAATTTCCTGTTTTAGACTTCCCAGTCCTTTCCCAGGTAGCAATAGCTTCTCCCTTCCCCTCCCCTTGCCTCTTCCTAAGTGATGTCCATCAAGCTTAACATTCCAGCAAGGGCTTTGTGTGATTGGCAGAAGTTCAATAGAAGCTTCTCAGCCCTGGGGTCACTGGCCTGAGTGTCATTGTCCCCTGAGACTCACCTTCTCCCACCTGGTTGGTGGCTCACCTATCCTCTCCCTTCCCCCTCCCCCTGGGCTTAAAAGGACCTGGGACCATGCAGCTGGGATTCTACTGTGGCTGTACCAAGATTCAGAGATCTGAGACCCTGGAATAAAGCTCTGGATTAAACCCTGCGGTAGAATCCTCTCCTTTTCTCTTCACCTAGCCTGAGGATTTTCACCAGAGGTAAACCTGAGTTCTTACCAGCCTGGACTTGTTCTCAGTGTAGCTGCAACATCCAGCCAGCCAGAGGGATCTCTGTGGTGAAATACCACAGCTGCTGCCTCTGGTCAAGCAGTGAGGGCCAGATGAGCCCAGGCACGTTCCATCTGGTAATATTGGGATTTTATTCTAATGAACTGCCCCATGAACAGCAGAGAACTGCCCAGCTCTGACAGGGGGGGACAGAACACACAGCCCCATTTCCCACTGAGACACTCTGGTTTGCTTTTCTGTTCTCCAGTTTTAAGTCCAGGTCCTCACCTGTAGATAACCAAGGAAATCATTGAGGTGGAATGATGGAATCATTGGTGGAATCACCAAACTCATGGAATGGTTTGGGATGGGAGGGACCTAAATCCCACCCAGAGCCACCCCTGCCCTGGCAGGGACACCTCCCCCTGTGCCAGGTGCTCCAGCCCCAATGTCCAGCCTGGCCTTGGGCACTGCCAGGGATCCAGGGGCAGCCCCAGCTGCTCTGGCAGCTCCAGCCCAGCCCCTGCCCACCCTGCCAGGGAACAATTCCCAATTCCCAAGATCCCATCCAGCCCTGCCCTCTGGCACTGGCAGCCATTCCCTGGCTCCTGTCCCTCCATCCTTGTCCCCAGTCCCTCTCCCAAGTCCAGGGAGGGTTCTCCAGCTCCTGGCAGCTGCCCAATCCCCCTCCCACCGTTCCCCTGGCCCCAGGGGGAATGGCAGGCAGGATCCCATGGGAATGGCTTCTGCAGCCCTGGGGCTGTCCTGGGAGTTGTCCGTGGTCCCCCGGGGTGTCCCATGGTCCCTGCCCTCAGTGGGTGAGTGACAGGAGCCCTCAGGGAGGTGCTGGTCAGGCCTGAGCAGCTCCATCTCCAGATCCCGATGGGTGAACAGCTCCAGGCAGACAAAGCCCTCCCTGGAGAGGGGCAGGCAGGGCTGGAGACATGGGAGGGTTATTTTATTTACTTTTAAATTTTTAATTTTATTTTTTAACTTTTATTACTTTATTTACTTTTACTTTCATTTATTTTATTATTTTTATTTACTTATTCTATTATTTCGTTATTTGGGGAATAATGATAATGATAATAATAGTAGTAATAATAATAATAATAATAATAATAATAATAATAATAATAATAATAATATTTTAGGGGTTTTTTTAGTGCCATGAATGACCCTGGACATGCCACAATGGGAGCCTCGTGCCCAGCCTGAGCCCCTTCCTCTGCCCTTGGCTGGGGAGGGGCTGCCCCACACATGTAGGGTTTAATTAGAGCCTATTTAATTATGATCTCAAGGGTTTATGGGTTTGTTGGGATCCAAGTGCCAGAGGGGAGAGAGACTCTTGGGGCTGATCTGAGACAGCAATCCTGAGCCTTACCAAGTCCTGCTTCTTTAAAGCAACCAAAAAAGGGTTTTGTTCCTAATTCCCACCCCAGGAGCCAGCAGGGAGCTGAGGGAGGGGCATCATTCCTCCCCTGCCCTGAGTCCTGGGCAGTCCTGGGGCTCCTGGTGCCAGGCAGTGGGGGCTGGATGGATCCACACCCCGCCCTGGGGTCCCTGGGTGTCCCCTGGGTGTCACCCCCTGTGCCCAGACCCCCCCATGGCCTGGGCTCGAGGGACACGGAGCCGTGACCCAGATCGGGAAATGATCCGGATTAAGGGCAAATCCCTGAGCAGAGGGATGGAGAGATGGACCTGGATGGACAGAGCCAGGCCTGGATGGACAGGGCCTGACCAGGATGGACAGAGCCAAATCTGGATGGAGAGATACAGGGCTGGATGGACAGAGCCTGACCTGGATGGACAGAACCACACCCTGGATGGACAGAGCCAGATCAGGATGGACAGAGCCTGACCTGGAGGGACAGAGCTGGGCCTGGATGGACAGGACCAGATCAGGGTGGACAGAGCCAAGGCTGGACAGACAGAGCCTGACCTAGATGGACAGGACCAGATCTGGATGGACAGAACCACACCCTGGATGGACAGAACCAGATCAGGACGGACAGAACCACACCCTGGATGGACAGGGCCAGATCAGGATGGACAGAACCACACCCTGGATGGACAGAGCCTGCCCAGGATGGACAGAACCACACTCTGGATGGACAGGCCAGGGCTGGGCAGTTCTGTGGGCACTCCCTGCCCATGCCCAGCTGCCCCAGCCCCGGTCCCTGTGCCCATCCCAGCGCCGTGACCCTTCCCCAGTGCCCAGGAGTTAAATCATCCTTTCTAAAGGGGCAATAACCACCCTGTGTGCCTGGTGGGCAGTGAGGAGGGAGCCAGGGGAGGCAGCTCAAGGTTTCAGTGCTCGTTGCAGTCAGGGCTGGCAATGCCCACCCCTGGGTCCATGTCCCAGCCCCTGGCAGAGAGGGAAGCTGCTCTGGGAGAAGCTGGAACCCACCTTGGAGGGCTGGCACCGACCACCCCAGAGGTGCCAGGGCCAGCGTGGCCACCACTGCCACCACCCCTGGGGACAGGAGAATGCCCTGTGCTGGGCAGCAGAGAATCCAGGGGGATTTGGGGCCAGTCCCCCTCATTCCTGCTGGTTCCCAGCAGCATCCAGGGGGATTTGGGGCCAGTCCCCCCCGTTCCCACTGGTCCCAGATGCAGCCAGGGCAGCCCAGGGCTCTCCTGGCTCCCATCCCACAGAGGATCCAAGCCAGCCCTGGGCCATGGCAGCAGCAAAGCATCGAGCTTCATCTGAGTGCAGAGAAAATTGTTTCCTTAACCAGGTTTATTCCTTCGAGGGAGGTATTTGCTTGAGAGATTTCCACTGGAAATTAAATCTTTCCTGGGATCCGGATAAACAGCCCCAATTCCACGGAGCTGGGCTGGCAGGGGGGGCTGATCCCCGGCTGGGGGGGCTGGAAGTGACCCCGAGGTGGCTCTGGGGAGTGTCCCCATCCCTGTCCCCATCCCCATCCCGGTCCTTGACCCTTTGGCAATGCCAGCACCCCCAAGAGCTCCCGGGGGGAGGTGGAGGCAGCGCCCAGAGCTCCGGGGATGCAGCGGGATGGATCCAGCACCCCGCTCTGGGGTCAGTGGGGACATCCCGGGACATCCCGGGACATCCCGGCTCAGCCAAAGGCGGCTCCGGCCCTGCCCCGCCCCCTCTCGTTCCTTCCTGTCCTTCCTGCAGCTTTTCCCTCCCTTTCCCCACCTTTTCCCCCTGCTGCTCCCTAATGAATTCAGAGAGTTCCAGCGCTGGTTTCTGAGAGAATGGAAAACAATTATTTGCTCTGGTGGGGAATAGATGCTGTTTAGTCTGCGTTTAATGGAAAGCTAATTAAATTACATGAGCAAGTGAAGAGAAATTTTTTGTTAATTATGAATTTTGCGAGCTACAAAGGCGAAATGATGATGATGGATCCTGTGATGTGCTGCCCTTCTCCCCAGCACAGAGATAAGATAACAACAGAGAAGGAATGGTGGGAACTCATTTTAACTCATCCATCAATTCTCCAACAGCCGCCTGAGCCCGATCCATTACCTGGGATCCACAGAGCTGATGGTGACTGGCAGCTGGGGGCTAATTATCGTCAAGCTGGGGAAAGGTTGCTTAAATAAATGTGTGCTTCCTCCTGGAGGTGACTGGAGAAGTCACAGACTCACAGAATCCCAGAGTGGTTTGGTTGTAGGGATGTGAAGCTCATCCCATTTCTCTCCTGCCCACCATCCCAGGGTGCTCCCTGTCCAGCCTGGGGCTGGGCTGGGCCTGAGCCCAGGGATGGGGCAGCCCTGATCCTGGGCTTGGGACATCCCTGGAGTCAGGGCTAGAGCAGCCTTGAGCCCAGGGATGGAATATCCTTGACCCCAGGGCCAGATGTCCCTGACCCGAGGGCTGGAGCACCCTTGACCCCACAACCAGGCCCTCTCTGACCCCAGCAATGGAGCATCCCTTACCCAGGGCCCCTCTGACCCCAGGGGTGCAGCATTCCTGATCCTGAGTCTGGGACATCCCTAACTCAGGGCTGGAGCATCCTTGACCCCAGGACTGGGACATCCTCATCCCAGACCTGGGACATCCCTGGGATCCATGGCTGGAATGTCACTGACCCCACAGATGGAGTGTTCTTGACCCCACAACCACGGCCTCAGTGACCCCAGGGATGGAGAATTCCTCATCCTGAGTCTGGGACATCCCTGGATCCAGGTCTTGAGCATCCCTGAGCCCAAGACTGGGACATTAATGGCTCCAGGGATGGAACATTCCTGACCTGACCCTGGAACATCCCAGGAGTCAGGGCTGGAGCATTGTGACCCCAGGACTGGGACATCCTTGATCCCAAACCTGGGACATACCTGGTATCCAGGGCTGGAGTGTCCCTGCCCCCAGGGCTGGAGCACTCCTGACCCCCAGGCTGGGCTGTCCTTAACCCCAGGGCTGACCCTGACCCCAGACTGGGCTGTCCTTTACGCCAGGGCTGGATCATCCCCTGGGAGTGTGATGTCCCTGTCCCCAGGCCGCTCCAGCCCTGCCCAAACAGACAAAAAACTGACTTTGGTGTAAAAATATCAGTTTAGTGAAAAAACCTGATGTCTCTGCGTTCTGTTTATACCCCTGGCAGGGAGAGCTCTCTCTGGCAGAAAGATACAGATGGTTTTTGACTTCAAACACTCGGGTTTAGTGGAAAGAGAGCATTTTGTGTACCTGGGGAAGCAATCCCATCTGGCTGCTCCTGCCCTGGGGGTGCAGAGCTCAGCTGGGTCAGATCCAGCCCCTGCCAGAGCCAGGTGGCCATGGGGGACAGGGGACATCCCTGTCACCCCACCACGGCATGTGGGGTGGCAGAGAAGTGGAGTCTCAGCCTTGATGGGGTCGTTCCTCCCCCTTCTCCATCCCACAGGGGATTTGGGATGAGGCTCTGACCCCTCCCCAGGGGTGTTGGGGAAACTGAGGCACAACAGGGCTTGGTGGGAGCACGACTGGGGATCACAGCACCGATCCTGATGGCTGCCTCCCATTCCCCATCCCCCCTGTTAATTACAGGACCCTTTTTGGATCTCCTCCTGATATTTTCTCTGTGATTTTGGCCGCTGGGGCTTTGTCTTGCACATAAACCCCAGGGTGGGGGTGTGGAGTGGCAGGTTCTGAGCAGAGCAAAGCACAAAGCCCTGGGCTCATTTCCCACCCTCTCCTGGATGAAGTTGTCTCCTCTCCTTCCAAGGAAGCTCCATGACAGGGTTTATTGACCTTTTTTTAATCTAAAATTGATTCTTTGCAAAACTCCACTGCTCAGGAGCCAGGCGGGATCTCGGTGCCATTGGGTGGGAATTTATGATTTTCCATCAGAGTATTTTGCCTTTCCCTGGTGTTTTTGGGAGCTGCAGGAGGGTTGAGCTGGGCAGATTTTCCTGATCATGGCCAAGGAGATGCTGAGGGGTGCTTTGGTCCTTATCATTTTTGGCCTGTGAGGTGATCCCAACCCCTCTGCTCCAAATTTCTGCTGTGTTTAAATCCCAGAGGAGCCCAAAAGCTGAATCCTGGAGTTGTGGCTGTGGCAGGATAACCCTCACAAGCCTGGGACAGAACAGGATGAAGGTGATGGGACCTGTCCCAGGTGAAAGCCTGGGGATCCTGGAGCCAGGAGAGCTGGGAGGGATGGCCCAGCCCACGGTGGGGGTGTCCCAGCTCCACAGCTGGGATCCTTGGCAGCCTGCAGGGAGGTGTGGGAATACTCAGGGGTGGTGGGGGTCACTCAGCCAGGCCAGGGGGGAATAAACCATGTCTGAATCTGCTCCTGGTCCCAACCCTCGAAGAACCCATTGCATCTTTGCCCTGTGTGTGCCTGAATGCACAAAAGCCGAGTGTTTCCTGCACAGCCCCGTCCTTCACCCAAACTCTCCCGGGAGCAGGGAACAGCCCCGGGGGAGAGAAATCCCCATCGTGGAGGATGAAGGAGAAGCTCCAGGTGTGGGAGGTGCTGCAGGCTGGTGCCAGCAGCGCACAGGGATGAGCCCTGGCAAGCTTGGATGGGTTTGGACCACACACACGAATGCAGCTTCATCCCTCGGATGCCGTGTGGATGCTCTGACACCTACGGCTGTGTGGGGTGGGTTTAGGAGATGCTTCCTTCTGAACATCGGCGCTGAAGATTAAGAAATCATGGAAATTAAAAGCAACAAACTGTTTCCAAGTGCTTCTGCCAGGCGGCATTTCAGCCAGAGGTTTCTAAAGCGCTGGGAAAGCAGCATCCCGGTGATTCCTCGCGCTCTGCGATGTCCCCGAAGGTGTGCTGTGAAAACAGAACAAAGGCGAGCTGGTGGGTGGCGGTGAGGGGCCGTGTCAGCCCCGTCTGCGCCCACCTCCCTCCCCAGGCACTCTGCCCCCGGCCGGCACTCGCCCCTGGCCCCGGCCCCGTGCGCCGAGCGGGGCTCTGCGGAGCGGGGCTCTGCGGGGGGATGCGGGGCGCTCCCGCCGGGCTCGGCCATCTGTCCTCCCCGCAAGCCCAGCTGCTGCGCTGGCATGGCCACCCCAGGGGAGGTGGCGGGGTCCCTGTGCTGCGGGTCCAGGCGCCGCCCAAGGGCCGCAGGGCCGGGGGATGCGGGGGATGCGGGGGGGATACGGGGGGAGCATCTCGCAGCCCTTCCCCAGGGTCTCACCCAGCCGCACCTGCCTCCGCAGACGAAAATAGAATAATAACAAAAACCCCTGCGATTTAAAAGACAAACGCCGATGATTAAGGATAAGCATCAGGCCGGGCGGGAGCCGCGGTGCGGCGGAGGGGCCGCGCTGCCCGCGCCCCCGGAGGCCGCCAAGGGCTCGGCTCGGCTCGGCTCGGC